>NW_027249492.1:0-160225 GCF_030848795.1 Temnothorax nylanderi | reverse complement strand
CCATTGATGAAAGTTGAGTGATTGACCTACCCGCTTGTACACTTAGCAGTACTCAGTTTACTTAATTTTTTATACTATGTTGAAATTGAAATTTTAACAATATAAGCATTTTATTCTCTTTTCTAAGCCTTGAACAACATTGAAAATAATTTTCATAACTAAATATCAAAAAATCAATGAGTAAGGAGACATTTTTCATGCTGGGGTCTTTTAGACCCCATGTGTCATTTACGAGATTCTTGAGAGGTGGGGCATTCAAGGGTTAAATACGTATTTCGTACAGCGATGACGAATTGGTTGGTAGACGACGCACGGTACCTGGCCGAGCTTTTGTTTATTTTTTTGTACGGCATACCTACTATACAACGCGCGTTCACCTTGTAATCATTCGCGCGCGCGGCGAGACTCGAGCAGGTAATGTAACGAACATGTGTCGTTACATTACTCCTCGGAACGCGATCGCAACGAGTATTAGAAATTGCTAAACGTGATCATTTTCTACAAATAATTAAACGATATTGTCCCGCGCAACTCTCGTGATTCAATTCATAAATATATCAAAACGATATCTATTTATCGAAAGCGATAGGAAATGAGAATTATAAATTGTTGTTCCGTTACTTAACATTTACGGACGATAAAATTATTTTACTAACGGCACATAAATTCATACATATCTTACGTCTGCTTCGAATCTTTCGCCAATCGAAATGCAATTTGCCCATCATTTTCGGATCGAGCACGGAGTGTGTAATCGATATACGCGAGCAGCTCTCTGTGTAGCATCGTATTATCCTTCCGAAATATGATCGTCCCTTACGATATCGAACATCTGCATGATTAATAAAATCTCTTAATTAAATCTTTTAATTAACAATCCATAATGTACCAAAGGGATGTTTATTGAAACAAGTATTTCGCACAATTTATTCGTTTACATCTAGTACCAAAGCGATGAGGGCTGGATATTGCAAATTGTTATCTCACGCAATATTTTTCGGATGATAGAATATATCACCCGAATTGCGCGATAATCGCCTTTTCGTGATTAGTGCGTAAGTAACCGCGTTTTCACGAGTGTTGGGCGAGTGCCACAAAAGGAACAAAAAAAAAAACAGAGGGACTTGAGAGGAGAAGGCGACTCGAAAAGACATCGAGTAAGAGAGAGACGAAGCAACCATTAGGTAAATAACCCATTATTTATTTGTTATTTATTGCTTGCGAAATTAGCCATTTGTAATCATTTTGTGCGCGTAATTTAAATGTCACTTTGTGCGTTACTATATAATTTAGATATATGTCTTCCTACTTTTATCTATACGTCTTTCTACTTCATGTCGATCTATTTTACGGATTAATGTAGTGTTAATGTAGTATTACTGCGTTGCTGTACGCCGTATCAATGAGTGACAAATTACATTTTGTTCTAACTCGTAACATAATAAATCTATAAAAATAATATTAGACATGCATAAAGTGTATATAGACATATATATGAATCAAGTTAACAGCATAAAAATAATGCAAATAAATATATTAAAATTTAAGTGTGTCACTTTATTTTTCTTTCTTTTATCCAAAAATTCTTTAATATTTAATATTTAAGGTTTGCGTTTTGCCTCTCTCGGGGATTACAAAAATTACATGAACTGATATCAGAAAAGTGCAATACTCAGAAATTTTGATAATATGTATCTATCATAAACAAAAGCAGAATAGGAAATATTTAATAGTTGCTAGTTGTAAACTTATTTAACGAAAAAAAGCAGTAGTAATTATATTTAACATGTCAATTTTATTATAATCTTTCATAGCCCATCCATTTATACTGATAACTTGATTTATTTCATTTAAAAAGTAAAATGTCTTGTGTGTGTTGTACGAAATTTAATTAATATTTTATCTAACTTCATTCAACAAATTATTAATCAATACCAGGTGATTGCTATAATATGATATCTGCATATCAATAATATAAAACCAAATAAGCAGTAATAATTAATTATCTGAATTATGAATATCAAAATATCAATCAATATGCTAATTATTATATAACGCAGTAACAAGTTTGCGATCTTTATGCGATATCATTAGTCAATTTTGATCCCTTACCTATAACTCGAAAATTAAAGCTCAATATTTATATCGTAGCCTTCACTTTTTGTTTCAGAATTCCCGGTTCTAATTAATCTTCGAAAAAAAAATGCAATTTATTAAACAAAGTTACATTTTGCAACTATTTTAAATCGCATATATAATTATAATATTTCTTTTGTACTCTTCCAAGGATAATTTCAATCCACTTCTTCAATTTTGTCGAACTACAAAAACCGAACGCGAAAGAAGTAACACATTCCCGTTCAACTGTAAGCTCGCGCAAAACTTCGCAACGCCAGAATCGCCGTATAAATTTAATAAGTTTACGCTCTAATTGCCGGTGTCACCGAGCGCTCAAAAAGCCGCCGAAGATTTTATGCGCCGCGCTGTCCGTCCGGACAGAGCGCATGAATTGCGCACCGTGCACCGTGCACCGTGCACCGGTACCGCGTGCGGAAAGAGAGAGTAATTCGCGCGAATGTAACGCGGTTTTCCATGGTCGAGCGATCACCGTTTTTCTGATCTGCGCGCGAACTCCCTGCGGGCCCCCGATCGACTCGAGACAACGGCGTTTGTATGTCGAACAAAAAGACGAGAGTTGGAGCAACCGCGATGATAATGCAACAATCTGTCATACATCATCGATCGTCGGTTGACACGCGGTGTTCTAACTAAAGCGCACCGCTCTAACAGCGATTTGCGATATCGGCTCACCCGCTCACCGGTTCGATTTGATTTGGTTTTGATGTTCCGCTCGAGCGTTTGCGCAATTAATCATCCTTATTACAATGCAGAAAATCTCTCAATTGAAAATTGGGTAATCGAATCGGCTGAACGCGCGCTTTCGCTCGCATACGTGTATTATCCGCACCACTATCGTCAGGAATTATTAAATCTAGGATTTTTACTTAAAATACTCCCGTAATTTGTGCAATTTTACTTCCCATACTTTCAACATTTCACAATTATTTCATCGTTTTATATTTATTTTATCTTTACATTCGTCCCTCAAATGTTCAAAAAATTATTTAATTATAAAAAATCTTTATTTAAATAGAAAATTGATTAAACATGCATCTTCAGTACAAGAATATTTAAAGTCTATTTGATATCAAAGTGGCAAAAAAATATGTTCAATTAATAATAATAATAATAATAATAATAATAATAATAATAATAATAATAATAATAATAATAAAAGAGCTATATTTAAATAGAAGATCGATTAAGCATACATCTTCAGTACAAGAATATTTGAAGTCTATTTGATATCAAAGTGGCAACAAAAATATATTCACGAATATAGAAAACGGGCTAACTAAGAACCAAGCGCGGTAAATAATGCGCGAAGTTTTTATTTTTTTTTATTTTACATATTCAATTAAATTAAAAAATATATTCAATTAAATTATTGCTGAGGAAGATACCATTGCAAACACATTCACAAAAATTTCTTAGAGAGAAATAATTATAATTTTACATTATAGATATGTTTTTAATTATTACGTGTTTTATTTTTACGATTTAAAAAATTATCGTAATCCGAGAATTGAATTATTTTCTATTAAGCATATTCCGGGTTATATAAGCAAATAACTATAAATATCAGTTTAATCGAGCCAACTGAGAGAAAAAAATTAATCACATTAAAAAAGTTTATACTTTTCGATAACAACAATTAATGTCTTGTAGAGCTAATAAATTGAATTCAGTATTATTTTTTCACGGTTTCTTGAGAATTGATGTTCGCGTTAATCGCGTTTTCCGACCTTCAGATGAATGATAAATACAGACACGAAATCGAAAAGTAAATTGTTGCACGATCTGACACGTGCAAGGCGATTGTAGTGAGAGAAAAACAACTTATCTCGAATATCAATTATGCCGTCTAGATCTGCATAATTTAAAATGTGAAAAAAACAAATTTACATTGCGGAATGATTGGAATGATCGCGCGGAATAAAAAAAATAATTGGATAAAAAATATTTATGAGAACGAATTAAATTGACGCTGGCATTACAGTGTATCGTGTTATCTCAAGCGTGGGAATGACTATCTATTGACACATCTACTCGTACATCATTCAATGTAGAATTACTCGATTCGTTAATCAACACGGCAATTTATCGCAATGTCAATTTTCCAATTTTCCTAATTGATCACGTATATGCATACGGAAACACGTAAGCTTATGTACGATTTAATAAGTTACGAGGCGGGGGGAAAAAAATGAATCTGTTAGCTAAGTTGCCTGAGAAATCGACTGCAGCAAACAGCTGAATTGTTCGCAATAACTACATTATCAAACGGTTCTTCTAATTAAATCAGGTTTGCTAGAGGATTTTTACAAAAAAAAAGAAAAAAAGAACGTTTCTGATTAGTTATGACAAATAAGAATATTACAGTGCGTCAATAAAATAAGCAGAATTATGCATTCCTATTTATAATAACAGAAGCAAACTAAGTTGCAGAATCATGCATTCCTATTTAATAACAGAAGCAAAGTAATTGAAAGTTGCATGTGCTGAAAATTACTCATTCGAATCCGCTTATATATTTTTTTATTTAAAAGCTAACATATAATTTTCGAATCTATTCTTAGGATCTGTTTTCAAAAATCTTATATAACTTTCCAGCGCTTTTAATATTTAGATTAATGCTTAAATGCATATATTATCATCGGTTTCGCGGCACGATATGCTCTTGGCGCCCATTTAAATGTTAAGTAATGTCGCACTTTGTATAATATCGTGTTACCGTAAACATGTAATATGCATAATTCAATTTGAAATAAGTGATCAATGACAAGAGTGCTTAACGTTGAAAAATAAAATCTCTGAGAGAACGTTGCGTCTCGTCCTGTTACATTAGAAATGAATACAATTATATCGTCTATTAAAAATAGATATCCGATCGTTAGTTTCGCTCGTTTGCCGATGATCGCGTTCACTATCAACGGCTCGTTCGCTAAACCATTCGCGAAAGCGATCCCCGAGGGAATCTGCGCGGTTAGAGCGCGGTTAGGCCAATTCTCCCAATCGGACGCGCCCATTCACGAACAAAGAGGGCTCGAAACGCGAGCGGTGGGCCGTAAACTCGTAAACGGTAGTTCGCAACCGGAAGTGATGTTGTTGGATAAGTGGCAGTTATCGATAGCCTGTAGTTAACGCGAATACCACCGCGTCAGCGGAGAGGAGGAGGCGCAAAACCCTAAAGGAAACAAAGATTCTCGAGCGGCAAGTCGAGGTATCACCCACGCAAATAACAGGGCGGACGTCGAGGCTGTAAAAAATTTTACAACCCTCGTCGGATTCTTTTATTTCTTTTATTTAGCCTCTCGCTCGCTCCGCGCCGCTTTCTCCTCTCGCGGGTCGCGCATCGAATTTCTTTCCTCACTTGTAGAAATTCGATTGGACTCTTATGTCTCAATAACTGCGCAGCGATTTTCCAGGTGATGATGATAGCGAAACTTTAATAAAATCTGATTTGCGGTTAAATATTTAAGATCATACATTGAATCTATAATGGAAAGAAGATATCATTTTCATACGAGAGTAAAGTCAAGAAACGTGAGAGTAGGTTTTGACTTAATACATCTGGAGAGAGAGTTCGTTTCATTATGATTCAGTTTACCCAGCCATGCAGCGTATATCCTTCGCGTTTATTTTAGTCGCTTGTAACACGGTTTATAATAAAATAATGAAAAAATACCGAGATTATCCGTTATGTTAGCCTCGACAAATCAATATGTCGCGGCGTTTTTCCGTGGATATACGTTTTTCGTATACGCGCGATCGTTCTTTCCGACGTCGATCGTTGCTGTCATTAAGCTCCTGGAAGGAGAAGCCCTGCGGATAATTAAAGAGATTTGCAACGGCCGTTTTTGCGAGACCACAAATAATTGCGTATGGCGTGAGAGAGTCGCGACACGATCGAGCGATTCCGGAGAGAACGAGATTTCGAAATGACGCGGAAACGGTAGATTAACCACGAGCAAAACGCTCGAGATAACGCGCGCGCGATGCGCGCGATGTGCGTTTCCTTATTCAATTAATTACCGCCACAATTTGATATGCGCAAATCGTCATGTAAGATTTTTAAAAAGCTATCGTGGCGTTGGGCACAAGTGTTTGCCGTTGCATCAATTTTCGATTATTATACTTTACGTCACATACCTGCATTTTCAAACAAACATGTCTAACTCTTATATTTGTGGTGCTAAACAATTTTTTTGTGTCACACGGTTAACTTTGCGAAAATAGAACAGTAGAACCATACGAAATAATAATGAGAGATCGATAATAACAATTCAGTTATAATTTATCTTCATGAAATTACATTTTTCAAGTCTTCAATTTGTTACAATTCTTTAGATTCAGCCATTAATCAATCCACGTCACTTATCAGATTTTATCAGGAATTTTTTTTCTTTTGCCTAACACATGCGAATCAAATAATCCGTATGTGAGAAACAGCACGGAAATCTTGATATACGAATGCAGGCGCGATCTAAGGCAGTTAAAAAGCTATTTATCCAGATCCGCGGTTACTTATTGCACGCAGCAGTATGCAATATCGTGTTCAAGTTCCAACCCACATGCTCAGAATCACACGAAGAGAACTAAACTTCACCTCGCTCTTTTTTTTTTTACCTGCGGTAACAATTTCCTCCGATATTCGCAACGATGGACGCGGCGGGAGAAAGCGGGGCGCGGTGGGATTTCCGCTCGGTTCCAGCCGATAATGCGCACCTTACACCGACGCGTATCGGCACGTAGCTATAGGTATCCGTAGATCGTGAAACAGTATAACTTATACGGCGCGAGATGTAGAAATTGCGATGCGGATTGCGCGGAGGACGAGCACGGCGCGGCGCGGCGGCTCAACGCGGGAATCAACTGCGATGCGCCTCATCGTCAATAGCGGGTCCGCTCATAATCGCCATTACCGCTTATCCCCTGCGATTACGAGTGACGATAATGCGCGGTGCGCGGCAGCGTCGTGTGTAATTACGCACACGAGGTGACCGCACGGGGAATACCGCGGCGGCGGAAGAAATCTAACGCGGATGTCCGCTTAATAACAGACGGATAAAGTAGCGAACGGGCGAATCTCCAAATTCATCGAGGGAACGCGTTTTGTTTTTTTCATTTAGGTCATTTAGGCCCAGTTTCACAAACATCGGTTAACTTTTAACCTTATAAATTTAACAGTGTACGTTCTAAGGTGGGCATTAGAAAGAGACAAAGAGCGAGTTAACCTATAAGGTTAAAAGTTAACCAATGTTTGTAAAACTTGGCCTTGGGAAAATGTTCGAAAGTCAGTATAAATCGCTGGGATATTGCGACTTGAACGAAAATATATTATTCATAATATATCGTGCATGCATTACGTGCATACACGATTGAATGCAATCACGAGGATCGCTCTATCCGCACTCATCTATGGAAATCTATTCGTTGAAGGGAATTACTTTCCCTCGGAACGCATCGCCAATGCCGAGTTTCGCGTCTCGCGCGAGGAATTGCTTCGCTAAATCGCGTCATGTCAAAGCCCGCGACGACGGAGACAGTCGTGAAGGATGTGAATTATTAAAATTACCGGGCGTACTAACCAAGAGAGAGAGGCCGAGGGAGTATTTCTTCCGCGACGGCGAAAATATCAAAGTCGAGGTCAATGAACACGAACCACGAAACCAATGACCACACGTGCTCGACGTCACGCTATGGATAAGATGTGGGCATGTGTCAACTATTGATAAGAATGCTTGTATGTAATAGCCTAAAAGTAACAAGATATCGGCATTGGGCATATCTGCTATCTACTTTTACTTTCAATATTAATTAAATTATTAATCAATATTAATTACCTAAAGGGCAGTTTTACGAATAAAATGTATGTAGAAAAACTTACAACTTATATACCGGAGAAAAAATTCTCTTTGATTACCTTTATTATGCTTGTATGTACAAATGAGAAAAGTACGTTCTGCACTGAAAAAAAAATTTGCTTACTTTTAGTAAATATATTTACTAAAATTAGATTTACTTAATTTAAATAAATAATGTTAAAATGTAAAACTTATTAATTTGATTATAGTAAACTAAAGCATTAAAATCAGAAAATGTTTTCTTCTTGAAACGTTTACTTGAATCAAATTCAGGTTTACTATATTACAGTGTAATAGTTATTGAAATATAGTAAATGAATTTTTAAAATACTAAATCCGAATCTTTTAATTTTAGAAATGGCACTTTAATAAATATTTACTTAATTTCACGTTTCCAAAGTTATAAAAATAATAAATGGAGTACTTATAAGAAATAAATATTTTCTTTAGTGCAATTTATTACATTTAAGGAAACGCATACTGAAATAAAGTTAATATATTCGACAAAAAAAGGAAAAGAATATTTTATTTGTAAGCATTTTTAACTCGACGGAATCCTATAAGTTCGCAACGACGCGCGACGCTGCTAGGTGGCGTATGATGGGAAACGTTTCTCAAATTTAAAATATATCCAACCATAATATATAAGCAGACTCCCTGCGAGGCGAAAACCACAGAGTCCACTGTCGTAAGACTCGTATATATATAAGTGGAAGAATCCCTTCTCTCTCTCTCTACAAGGATATCTCTTGGCGCTTGGACGCCAATTTATATATGTTTTAGAAAAAATTTTTAAAGTTTTTACTTATAGGTAAAAATAATTTATAGAAAAATTATTTTTTTAAATTAAATAAATATTATTAGAAAATTGTTAACTTATAAAACATAAGATTCATATCTCTATAAATATTGACTATATTGTATACAAAATACTTCTTAAAGTTTATGAATTCTTTATTTAATGAAAAAATGCATTTTGTTGAAAGTAATAAATATAATTAGAAAATTACTAATTAGTAAAAAATAAAAATTATATTTCAATAATTATTAACTGCATTGTAGTAAATACTTGTTATAATTAATTAATTATTTCCTTTATAAAAGAATTATGTTGTTCAAATAAATACATACAGTTTCTTATTTTTAAAAAACGCGTTCACAGTTGCATGCAAACACGCGATTTACTAAAATTAAGCTAAATTTTTTTTATTTTAGTAAATTTTTTTCTCAGTGTGCTAAAATTGCATTTTGTAGCTCTCTATCAAGAGTTTTATTAATTTACATTCAAAATGTCAAAAATAATCACACACTCTGGTAGAAATTGCCTTGCCAGCGCCACGACACTTGTCAGCGCCATGCAAGTTTGCCACGCCACAGCCTTATCCTAAAAAACTGGAAAGAGCCATATCAGGGCCATGTCCGCGCCTAATATGGCATTTACATAAAATTGAACGGGCGCAGGTCTGGATTTGACTGAGTTTCTAATGCGATCCACACTTGCGCCACATTAGGTGCTGTCGAGATTCTTCTCTTTGGCTTCTAGATCGACTTCTTAATTGTTTTAGAAATTATTAACATATGTACGTATGTTAAAATTGAGACAGGATTATTTTATCCTTCACCTGCCGAGGCCGGGGTTCTTCGGCTGGCAGGGCTCTACTAATTTATCTGGCAATAAATGATAATAAATAATAATAAATAATAAATGATAATAAATAATAATAATAAATAATAAATAATAATAAATAATAATAAATAAATGGTAAATAAATAATTTGGTTCGGCAATAAATAATAAATAATTAAATTGGGCGCTAATCAGTTTTAGAAGAACTGATAGGCTACAACTACATCTATCGTAACGCTGCTGACAGCACTGCGCGGGGATATATCGCGGGCCTGCGAGCCCGTCCCTAATTGGCCCGCGCTATCGCGCCGAAGGGCCGCGCGCCTGGGAGGGGCGCGTCGCACGTCATCGATTCCTCTATCGAGCGCATTTTCGCGGTCGTTCTCCGGCGTTGGCACGTAAAAATTTTGGAGGTTATCGTGCCGTTATCTGCTGCTGGCTGCCGAGACCCGAGACCCGAGCCCGGACGGATACGAGCCGATGTGAAAGAAGAACACATTTTCGGTGAGGTTGCCGTGAACATTTCGCGTGAATAAAGCCACGACACCGCCCTCCGGGTCGCGTTCTTGCTCGTACCGACTCGTACATAATTCGCGTTAACTGCCGAGAAGGCTTACTTTGGTGTTGGTGGTCGGTATGGAGAGCGAGAGGCCCCGGGATAGTCTCGTTGGCTTCGGGGGATCGCGGATTGAGATTGCAGGCTCCTGGAGATCGCGACCGTGGAAGGGACGCAGGCGACTACGTGGCAGCGACCTGATTTCGAGATCGCGAATCCACCATTTCTCGCGTTTTTCGTGCTTGCAACCGCGTGTACCATTTCGTGTATTATTTTGCGTCGTAATTAGTGTTGCCGTGTACTAGAGTTTGATTGAGAGTGTCGCGCGTGTTAAGCTTCGGAAACGTCACCCGGGTACCCACGGGTATACTCTCTTCTCCTTCTAACTCGCTGAGATAGAAAGAGAGCGGAGTATTGCTCGTGTGCACTCGGGTGATGTTTCCGAACGCAGCCTTATACCGGTGCGATATTAATTTAGATTTTGTGCCCTGCATCTAATTTTTCCAAATTTTTTCTTGTTGCTATTAAGTGTGACCAACATCATCAGTGTCATGTAAGGGATAATTTATACATATTTATACAGATGTCTGAAAGCGACGACGGCGAAAAAATGATTTATCGATTTAAAATTGTGAGATTTGTTAAACGTGGGAGAAAAGGTCTCACGAAAGAAATTGATATTGTCCCTTCAGCCTGGATTGACTGAGACGAGAAAACAAAAAGATTAAAAGTTCCGTTTCTTCCTCCTCTATATACAAAAAAGAACATCAATGAACTCCACGATATGGTGAAACAAGAATCTGAAGTACCAGACTCATGGCCATTCTACAATATTGACATTGTTGGGCAAGCAAGTATGTAGTATGTACAAATAATATTTCCTTTTTTTTTAATAAAAGAACCTTATGAATATTATATCCGAACTGACAAAGGTGTTCACAGACTAGCTCGATCCAACAGATCACAGCTAACGCACATAATGGTGATGCACAAAAATTAAAACTAAATTCTAAATCTATAATTAAATTGCGTCGATCTGTAAATGCCTTTATGTAGTTAAAAATTTTATTTTAATTAAAAATGGTAAACTAATTAACTTATAGGTTTCTATTAATTAATCGCAATAAATGTAATAAAATAATTATTTCAGAGACATTCACAGAAGCTATGGATCGTTTGATACTTCTTGGTCGAACTGAGACTGCTTTTTCGCAAGATTCGGAAGACGACGAAGAAAAAATAAAAAAAGCAGAGACAGTTTACCGACAACAAAAGTTGAAAAAAAAATGTAGATGAAATTAAAAATCTTTTTAATGAAATTCCTGTGTTCACAAAAAAATCTTGCAGTCAGTCAGGTTTGATGCATTTCAAAATGTAGAATAATATTATTTAACTTAACTCCAACTAAACACAATCCAGGTTTTAATATTATATTATATTAATTGTAGATAAAAATAAATCTGCTATGAAGTCATCAAAATTGTCGGAGAAGAAGTTTACGGCTGTAAGGTCAAAATTATTGGAGAATAATGTTACGGAAAAAAGTATTATTGTACCAACTGCAAAAACATCTGAACCAGAACCAGAATCAGAACTATCAAATAGTGAGTTTTTTGTTCTTTATTTTGTTCTATATATTTAAAATTTATTAAAAATGTGTATCGTGAACATTATTTTGATTATTATTTTCAATGAGTATTTATATGACTCAGCTAATGAAGCTGAGCATCATATCGCAAGCAAGCTTAACTTGACTTCGACAAAATGATATTTATAAAACGAACTGTAGTAAATCTGCGGGGTAAGGACCTACGGAGAGTCGCACCTTAGAGACTATTTCTGCGTTCTATTTTCGTTTAGTTTAAAGTACAGTCTTCTCGCTGCTTCTGCGTACTTACTGCAATCAGTAATTAATAGTCGACGGACACATACACTCGACTACCTTTTTTTCCATTGATAGACAAAGGGAGACGCGAGATGCGCTCAATTGCGTTTTTTCTTCCAATTTCATAAATTGCTCCATTTTTAATTTTTATTAAAATTTAATTTTATCGATTTCTGTACTGGGGTATACCACTGAAATTCTATCATGAACTTTTACAATAAGATAGGATGAGCTAGAATGTATTTAGGTGTACTCGCGAATAAAGGCCTTATAGTTATAGTGTTAAGTGAAAAGAAGTACAAAGTATTTGTTTTTTATCTGGAACATAGAAAATTAATAATTGTAAAACTGTCGATGTAATAAGACTGCGATTATTTGCCAAATATAAGGTATTTTATTTTTAATTATAATGGTGTCATTTTATCACCCTATTGAACTTAATACCACTTCCTTTATCTCGTTGATATAGAGTCACGTTTGTCATTGTATACATATTTATTTTCATGTTTCCTAATTTATGAGATAGTAGTTAATTTAGGAGTAGTAAATATTATTAGTTCAATTGACAGTCTGTTAAAAATAACTAATTAAATGAATAATCTTTAAATAAATGCATTATATGGATTTAGAAATTGTACCTTATTGGCGCCATGTTAGCGCCATACACGTGCCACGTTAAAAACTCGCTAGTCCCATGTCTGCATTATGATAGTACCTTACTGCCGCCATGTTAGCGCCATGCCAGCATCACATTAGATCTGTGGCGCTAGCGGGCAAAACGTGACGTTTCGAGGATGGCGCTTACCAGCGTGCCATGCCAGCTCCTGAAGTGGCAGTGTGGCACGCTGGTCAGTGCCATGCAAGCGCCCAGTCAAAATTTCTACCAGGGGCTCCTTTAAAAAAAATTATTTGTGCGCTAGAAAATCAGCCGAATTTTTTTGCTCCTCTCTTAAACACAGGGTTGCAAGTGCATCCCTCCGGTCGAAGCGCCCACTGACTGGCATCCGAAATGCATCGAGAGTTCACTGTCGTCGATTTAAAGCGACGCGACGCGACGCGACGCGGCGGCGGTCACCCAGGAGGATCGGTAGGATGCTTTTAGCCGGCGCGGAGACAAGTTATTTATTGTTGCTATCTCGGCGTCCCGCGAGAGGGACAGAGGCCCACCGGTTCGTGGTAGTGCAGGCACGGCCGAGCTCTCAATCCTTCTCTTATTAAAACCTGCCCTCCCTATCAGAACTTATACCAAGCACTACGGCAAGCGGTACAGTCATTCGTAGAAGTAGCGCAAGTTTTCGCACCGAGAACTCTCTCGACTTTCGAACGAGGAGAAAATTTTTCGAAAATTCGATCGTTTCGTTTCACATACGAATTGCATTTTCTCGACGGAAAAAGATATATGATTTTTTTGATATTTTAAGTATATCTTCTTTCAACTTTTGAAATAAATATAAGAAAATGGCCTTTCTCATTAGTGTATACTGCATAATAAGGTATAATAAGGTATCTTTCCTTTCGAACACGGTGTTTCAGAGGGGATTGCTGAGATAATCAGATGAATATTATACCCATAAAACGCCGTTTCATTTTTTAATGATAAAAATGTTTAGTAAATTTGAACAAAACTCCCTAAAGGAAACACATGTATGAATGTCATTTTAAATATCATTTTTCATTCAACAAACATGTTTAAATCTTCCGTCAACTTCATTATTTTTCTATTAGCAGTTTTTATTACTAATTTGTTTATGTGGGAATCTTACATTTATATTTTCTGATTACCTAACAACAAAGTCTTTTATTATAAGGCTTCAACATATATATATTGTGATGAGACAAGAAGATTAATATTAGAGGCTAAAGCGTGATGTGATGGCATTACGTCACACGTATTGTGTAATCATTCTCATTGTAATATGCTCGTTATGTCAGCAACACGTGTCCGGCGCGTTAATTATCTCAATTAAAAACCAATTTAGATGAGATTTGCTCGAAATTGCTGCGCACTGTTTCGATCGTGTTCTAAACAGCGGAACTCATCGCATTCTGATCTCATCGCATTGATAGAAATATGCGAGGACACGCAACGTGTACTGAAATTCGAGATCAAATCGCATAATTGCTTTCTACTTATATTAGAAAGGCGGAAATTTTCGTCCGTATTTGCCAAAATTGCGATTGTGTAATTTTTTTTATACAAACTGATTTTTTCAGATTACATCTAATGAGATTTTTACATAATATAAATTCTGGGAAAAATGGAAAATTTTATTAGGAATTATACAACCGGCTTTTGAAAGAGATTAATTAAATTGAATAATATTTATTATCATAAGAGACGTATAAAGCAAGTTATGAGTAGTGCAAGAAAATACGAACGTGCAACACACACATGTAAGAAACAAAGTAACGAAATAACAAATGGCTGGACGCGATTTGTACAAATAAGAGTGAGCGAGGACGTTTCGAGAATAATGTTCCCGGCGCTTTGTAACGAGAGACGAAATTCGGGTGGGTTAAATGCAAAGACTATACCGCGAAAGCCATTACGCTAATGGGACGATCGAGAGCGGAGAGAGAGAGCCGGTCTCTATCAGCGTGCGGGAAGGAACGAGTGGCGCAAACGAGGACGAGGCGAGATGGCTCACGCGAAGAGGGAAGAAAGAAGGCACGAGTCCGGCCCGGCGCGGAGGACGTGGCGGAGAACGCATTACTCATAATCTCACCGAAGGAAGGGCGAGGAGCTGATCCCGCGAAAAAAAGCCGCAGCCCAATTATTCCTCTCGGTCTTCACCCGACGCCCGGTGGACCACTCTCCGCCGCGCCAACTTTATCGGCGCCCTCTTATTTGCAATGTTAATCCTCGCGCGGAAGATCTAGCTCTCCACGAAATCGCATCGCGCGTTTGTGTTCCGAGACGAACCTCTTTTAGTTCTCGAGAAGAAGAGAAAGAATCAAGAGTAGAAATTACCTTTACAATCTGCTTTAAATACATGCAGTGTAAAAGTAAAAATTATTCAAAAGTACTAATTAAAAGATTAATAAAACAAGTAATTTTATCAAGAATGTTTATCCGTGACCCGTGTGCATATGATTATCTTTATTTCTATTATATTATATATTATTGTTATGGATACTGCTTGCGTATATCAAAGCATTTTAAAACTCAAAGCGTTTTAAAAGAATAGCCAGTTAAACATCTGATGTGTCTCGTTATTACAGAACTAGGAAGGTCCTTCGAGAAGAACATCGATACACGACACTCTCACAGTCCGGAAAATTTACATCGCACGATCGGATTTTTCCTACGGCGGAAAAGAGAGCGTTCCCGTGTTTCGCTTTATCGTCCGGCCTGGACATCCGTCCTTCGAGTAATTGGCGCTCGCTATCATTAGCGCTTATTGAGTTGCAATTAAGATTGTCGTTCCCGCCTTCCTCCTCCTCCTTCCTTCCTCCCGCGCGCCTAGCGCGCGTCTCCACGTCGATCCTATTTGTCGTAGAGGAACACGACTCGTCCGCGCGCAATTACCGCGCTTACTATCGTTAGCCGGTGATTTGCAGCGCGACGAGAGTCATCAAGGCGAACGCAAGTTAACCGTGCAAGACGCGCAATTACTTTACCATCGCAACTAATACGCTGCTTTTCCTGCAACGCGTTAGAGGGACGACGGAGGGCTTGTAAAAGCGATAACGTATTAGGAGCGAAGGTAACGTCGGAAGGGTTGAGGTTTATTAGCGGAATCTGGTTTAGTTCTCTGCAGCTTTTATAGTTGTTCTGTTTGTGCATTGTTATAATTGCACTTTATCTTTTATCATCTACAGCTACTGTTATATGCGCACTTGCGACTTGGGCTTTGTTGTAGAATCGACGAATGTATAATAGCGCCAGAAAAATGATACTTCTAGCTTATATGACACATGCTTATATCATTATTTACATCGTTACTTATATGGTTCCGCAATTTTCTACTCTGTTGCCGACGGTAAAAGATGAGTTAGCTCGCAGATTGACTGCGCGCCGTCGGCAGCTTTGTTGCGATTCTTCGTGAGTAACTAAGCGATTCACATGCGCGTGTTTGTTGAAATTTTTTCAATTAAATTCTGCATCGGGAGGAAATAATTGGTACCCTCTCAGTGGCGGATAAAATTGTTGATAAACCGTTAATTAAATTACTTTCAATTGCAGAAAACAATAAAATGAGAAATACAGGTTGCAATGCGTTTTGGAATCAAGAGCGCCAATCCGCGAATGAAAAACAGTAGGTAGAAAAACTAAATAGGTTGCAAAATGTTAAAAGTTTGCGTGTAAATGTTAAATAATTCGTTAAATAACGAGGGGTTCCTAATATATGCATACCTATTATCTATTATGTTCGCATGCCCGCCCACGCGTGTGCTATATTAAAAATACAAATATCAGATATCTCTCATTAGGCTCTACAGATTACATAGTCGCGAAGAAATGCAGTTAGAGAATTTAGAGAAATGTAGTTAGCGATCTAATCAGTCTTATTATGTTCGCGTAATTCTTTTAACAAATAACATGCATCTAAATTGCAAAGTAGCCCGAGATACGAATACGCGGCATTGCGGGGACGGGGAACGAAAGAATAACTTGTACAAAAGCAATTACGCCCGTATTGAATGCCCGTCCTAAATTCACTGTTGCGGAAGGTAATTTTGTGATTATTTCCTCTCGATTAAATCTTGTATTCGCATGGCATGATCTCGTATATAGCCGGTATAGCATATACCTAACCCGGCGCGATATACCGCCTCCTCATGCGTAATTAAGTTGCGCCGATTACCATCTAAGGTTACGAATAATTGTTTAATTATCCGTACGTGATTAAACACCACGTACGCGCGATGTGTGCAGCATAATCGCAAATTGTTCCTCATTTCTCCCGCGAAATTAATTAAGTCGCGGCGAGCGCGTTCCGCGGCGCGGCGTTCGGCACAGTTCTCTAATTACTCCCTCGTAATGAAACGTCTTACGCCGAACGTCTGACGTGTGGGATGCACGTCGCGGAAAATTTATTTCTGACGGAGGTCGATTCCGGGAAGACGTAACTGTGGAGGCACGATTGAGCGCACTCGATTGAAGCTACTGAATTGCTCTATTCATTTTCGAATAAAAACGAAAAATTAAACGCAAAATTACAAATTTAGCAGCTGTCCTTTAAGACTGAGAAATTGCTGCATTCCATTCTTCTGACGGTGGAATGCAGTTAAATGATTAAATCAGAATCGGTGATGGCACAAGGTACAACTAATGCTGAGATTTCTTTACGCCTAGCCCACCCAGAAAGGCCCTTTAAGTCATTTGTCATCATCAGTCACGTATTTGTACGTTTTCATAAGCCCTATGGGAGAGGCAGTAACTTTAAATCCTTCATATCAAACATATTTCTAATCAAGTACACGTTCATGGAAATTGAGTTTAATCGTACTTAATCGCTCGCGGTTTCGATTCAAACCGCCTCGCTCGATCGCGCTATTATAACGCTATTATTCTGACATTCTGCCGACTGTGTCAGCTGGGTCATTATGATTATTTATATGCAAATGAGTAGTCGGGGGAGAGAAAGAGTGAAAGAGAGAGAGCGAGAGAGAGAGAGAGAGAGAGAGAGAGAGAGAGAGAGAGAGAGAGAGAGAGAGAGAGAGAAAGAGAAAGAGAGAGAGAAAGAGAAAGAGAAAGAGAAGGAGGCTCTTCCTGGAGGCTATGACGGCAAGTCGTAATCGTTCAGTCCGACAGCGCCGCCGTCGCCGCCCGTCGTCGACGACGACGACGACGGGGACGTCTGCGAACCGCGTGAGAGCGAGGGTTAAGCAAATAAAATCCAATTAAGGCGGGCGAGCCTGCCCTCAGGCCCGGAAGGAAAGTTCTGATTGTAATGGAGCCTGTCGGCGGGCTAGTGCTCCATTACGCGCGATACCTTGTTATAAACGCAGTCAAATTAAACCCGCTGCCGCCGCCGCGACATGACGGACGTTTATTGCGGGCAAGCAAATCCCGAATAATCGCGCGGCCGGATCGTAAATCAGCGGGACGTTGAATGCCGGGCTCTTCGTCGTCGCGTTGTTGCTTCGATCAGGCACAACAAAGTGGTGGTGCCCTCGCCCCCTTTGTTTCTCCTCGTTCGCGAGTCGAGAGGTCCGGGTCTCTCGACTCGAGACGAGGCAAGGCGAGGCGAGGCGAGGCCAGGCGAGGCCAGGCGTTTGTCGCGAGGAACGCCGGTGATTAATCGAGTTTTTATCGATGAAAACTTCCGACGCTCGGATCCCCGTACGTAACTATGTAATAACGTCAACGTCGCGCTCCTTCCACGCCGCGCCGCGCCGCCCAGGCCTTGCGCCTTTATATAGAGACGTAATAGGGTATCTCTGGGGATCGGGTCGTTCATCAACGCTGACGCGTCACGCACGCACAAACGCGTAGCGATCGAATCGCTTACGCATCGTCAAAGTCGTTTAACCCTTTCAACATTGTTAGCATTAGTAATCGGCTACATGACGATAGGTCTATTCTGATCGCGATGACCGGCGCGGCGGTCGAGGCCCCGCTATTCACGCTCTGTTAATTCGCGAAAAACGAAGAAAGTGTACCGTATCGCGTGAAGGATATTTATTTGCTCTGTTATATTTTTTCCTACGTTGCATTGAAAAGAGTTTTTCGACGTTTTCAAAAAGCCACTTTCCTTTCACGAGGTAAAGAGAAAAACGCTAGAGGTATTTAGGCAATGCCTAACGGTCGTTTATCTCCAGCGTAACTTTTCCTTAACGAATGACTCATAGGCAGGAGAAAGTTGGAAGTACGTAAAAGACGTATTTGTCCATCGGCTTTCAATTATGCAAAATGCAGATAATTACGTATGAAAAGAGAATTCCGTTGCAATCGGAAATGCTTACATATATGTGAAATGTGCGAAACTTTACGTTAAAAATTAATTCGAAGATCATGACTTGTGTGCGCGTTAGGATTGCAATTACTTATAATCATTTTTGCTCCAAAGTAGTTAGTTAGCCAACTGTGCATCGCTAGCGATGTGAATTATGACATTTACAAAGAAGATAAAAAAGCTTGTATAGAAGTTAGGAAGAATATATCGTCAAATCTTTGTAACAGTTTGATTACGAAAGAAATATTTTACACTCTGAGGAAGCAATCTTACTCACATGACCGTTTCTCATCGCGTGCAACACTCGTACCAGTGGAAAAATCAATTTCAATATATCGATTAACAAGGCGAACAATAATACATGCATTTATGAGAAATACATTTCATGATATGTCAATGAACATGTCACTTACTCTTCTCGATCAAAAAGTTATAAAAGCGGAGCAAAGGGAAGAAAATCATTTCAAAGCGATATATCAAACGCACGTTACATCCGATCACATTTTTCGTTTAAAAAAAAATCACTTTAGCCAGCACTTAAATTATTCTCGCATCGTCTCAGGTACCCTGAACGTCGGGGAACTAACCTTGGTGCGTCGACAGGTTTACTTCGAGTGATGTCCCCTCGTTCTCCCTCAAAACTCCGCCTTTTGGCTCCGGGCTTGCTCCCGCGGGATTCCCCTGACACCTCTCTCGCACCTTATCCGCTCCTCACGTCCGTTTACCGAGGGATCACCCGCGTCGCCGATCGGTCCCCCTGTATACCTGCCTGCTCTCCGAGCGAGAACTCGCGCGGACGCGCAGTACCCCGTACACCCGTACGTGTACCAAAACGAAGGAGGGACGGGAGAGGGAGAAAAGATGAGACAGCGGGGGGGCGAGAGGGAGAGAGATATGCCGGGGGAGAGAAATAAGAAGAGAAAAATCGCGGTCGCGTTTGTTCGTTCGCGCCGCGTCGCGCCGTCGTTTTCTCAGACACCGGGGAACGAGCGAGAGGCGTACGCCGCGGCTGCGCGAACCGGTGTGTGGGGCCGTTTCCACCGGCCGGGACGGAAGAGCCGCGAGAGAGGTGATTCCCTTCCCCACCGGGAGGACTTTCGAATGGTGCGCGCGGCTGTTTGCCGTCTTGGTGGAGACGGGGCCCGGTCGTCCGGCTTCTCTGGTCGAGCCGGGATCCGCCCTCGTGGGTCGATCCGCCTCGAACGCGGAACGCCCGCCAATGGAGGAGCCCGATAAAACCGCCAATCCAAAACGGTTTCGCATTCGCTTTGCTTCTCTGCCGCGGAAGATGAGAAGAGGACCGACGAGGAGCAGAAAAAGGGAGAGAGAGGGCGAGAGCCGACGGAGAAGCAGAGAGATGCGATTCCACGAGTATCAGTGCGCGATTGCGCGAGAGGGGGATGCAGGGCGAAGGGTGGAACACGTCGGTGCTTAAAATGGCAACTTGGGTGCCTCGACGGAACGAGGTAGTTCTCGCGATTTTATGAGCGATAGTGATCGCGCTGGTAACCATGTTAGACGCGACGATAAGAACTCTCGTGGACGTGGAGGTGAGGAGGGAGATTAAAGCAGACAGCGATGACACGGTATGGGACAAAGGAGATGATTTGCGAGCCTACGAATTGCCTAGCTGCACGTTCTGCAGATTCGCGCGTTCTGCAGATAGAACAGTTAAAGATAAGATACGTTTGTGTAATCGCTTCATGAGCTGGCCAGTAATGTTTAAGTCATTTTACAAAACAGTCGGATAACTACTTACACTGTTAAATACACTGTTAAGGAATAAAATTTAAACCAGTACCTTGAGTTTAATAATGTTTTATTTTGTTATTTTTAATAATAGGTGAACTTGACCGTTTATTAAAAAAATTTTGTACAAATAGTAGAAATATGCCTTCACGGTCGGGTTGGATCTTTAGTGCTTAATATTTTTGCGTATACATCTTTTACCAACTCATCAAACTGCGAGTAATGTCTGTCTTGAAACACAGTCTCAAGCTAAAGCCAAAAACAATACACAATTGATAATCAATTTAATAATCATGATGCTAAATAAGCATCTTTTTTAGAGAAACAAACTGTAAAGAATTTATTGAAAAATATCACCTTAGCCAGGATTCAATCTGGACTTCCCTACATTCTATAAGCGTGTTTACCAATTCGACCACTGAGGCATGTGGTGATATTTATCGCATGGATAAAGAGAAGCTCACATATAAGCGATGTGTACAAATAATAATAGATAAGCTTGACCACTTATGAAAATAACACAAATAATAGAAAAACATATGTCTTCACGATCGGGTTGGATCTTTTGTGCTTAATATTATTTCTGCGTACCTATATATCTAGACAGCATGTACAAAATCGGGACATAAGACGTCTTATATCCCGATTTTGGACATGGTGCTGTCTGGGCATCTTTTCCAGCTCAGCAAACTGGATCGACATTACTCAGCGCGCAGTTTGAAAAGATCTATTATAATCGCAAAATATTATTGGACACAAATGATCCAGCCTGATCGCATATTTCTATTATTTTTGTATTTTTAACCCTTGGTTAACCCTGATCACCTCTTTTTTCGAAGACGTTTGTTACACGGAGTCAATTTGACCCCAAATAATTTTCAAGCAACTGCTGTTTAAAAACTAACAAAACTTCATTGTGCCTTGTTCTTACCAATACCGTATTAACCAACCCACGAATTTCGGACCACAATGCGACACGAGTTGAAATTCACAAAACATCTTAAATAATGGCGACACTAACTTTGAAGAAAATAGACGATACAAGTTGAAATGCACAAAACATCTTAAATATCAATACTAACAATAACAAGGAAGGAAATGCAAATTGACGTAGAATGCTGACTAACACTGAAGATGATCCAATGTTAGGATCGAAACCGTTTGTATTGTAAATTGTAAGGCGAAGAAATAGAGAAAAGAGAAAGCACGAAAATCTTGCATTGGCTCTCATAGTTCCTTATTTAACATTTGAACAAAAAATAGCAGTTTAAGTGGATCGCAAAAAATTCTGTTAAGTTTAAACATTGTAGAACATATTCTCATTATAAAAAATTAACTTTTTGAGTGACATCATGTTAAAAAAAATCCTTTTAAAAAATGTAAGTTCCGAGGGTTAATTACCTTGTATATCGAAAGAACTTCACTCATTTTGGACTAATTAGGGTCTAGTCATCAATCATATATAATTTTGTAGATAATAATGGTAGTACCAAAGAAAAAATAGTTTTAGATCCTCAAACCCTCGCCGGAAGCAGTTCTGATCTCCTAATAATGTCATTTTATTCGTTCGATGGCTCATCATAAGAGCTGTCCAAGATGACAAGAACGTCATTGTTATACTTTGTTGAAAGGTATCTGTATATTATCAGAAAGATATTTAGTATATCCTAAATATCAAATAGTCGACATGATATGGGCAAAGCAATATACCGAAAAATATTCAACATTTGTTTGTTACCGCCGCGCCGTTACCACGAAGAGGTGCCTTAGACGCAAAAAGACATCTTTAGGAAAGGATAAAGAAAACATTCTCGGAGTCATGTTCAACTATAAAATAAAAAAAATCGTCATTTAATTGCAAGCGTGAAAATACCGTATAAGCATAGATAACAAAATGAATACACCTTATACATCAATATTGATGAAATCCTAACATTGACTGGCGGGTGTTTTGGCCATTGGCATCTATGAATTTTCAATCCTTTCATGATGCTCTACAATTTAAAATATGTCTCATCTCTGGGCCCGGATAGCCCGAAACTCTTAGGCTGGGGCTACACTATGCGCGTTTTCGCGAATCGGATTCGCGAATCGTGCATTTGTATGCCATTCGTGCTAAGCACACATGGTATACAAATGCACGATTCGCGAATCCGATTCGCGAAAACGCGCATAGTGTAGCCCCAGCATTATAGAAATAGAAATACGAATCTTTATTATTTTCACATAAAACAGTATTATTTTAACTCCATTATTTTAGTTAAATTAACAATATATTGAGTAGGAGCAGTGGCGACTTATAACAATGATAAAAAATTACTCAAATTGAGTATAATTTGACGCTACGAATTTAACAGTGTATAACAGTAATAAGAAAGGTATACACTGTTAAACGGGTATAGTACAGTGTATAGTTATAAAATAATGTTATCTATAACGTGATTTGTCGTACGACTTCTTCATATCAGTTATCAGTTATCAATATCAGTTATCAATATCTTAGCGATTCGTCTCAAATTAGATCCTTATATTTGAAGCGAGATTCATTACAAACTAAGGCGAAGAAACACTTCGGAATCTATTTCAACTCTCGAAATAATTTGCTGTCGCTTTTGTTTAGGAAGAATCACGATTTTTAATTTATTATAGAATCTGTTTAAGAGATAACATGGTACAAATTGAATACTTCGTACGTAATGATATACAAATATATGCTCATTTCAATGAATGGAAATAGCATAAGCGGTTCATATAAATTTATACGATGTACCTTAAGGGCGTAAGAAAAAATGAAGTCGAAATAAGAAGCTGAAGGCATCAGGAGTCTAGACACATATCTCACGTTACACGTACACGCGAACACCCGCGCGTACCCGCGATTAGCAGACGATCCGAACGAGAAGTGAGGCAGTTTTATTCATCTCCATGATAGACATTTCATTAAACAGTCTTAATGATCTGTAAACGTTGCACTTTCTCCGGGTCGGCACCCGGTAATCCGTACGTATATCGCGTTGATAAGTAGCTCGATGCAAAAAGTATTCATCGCACGTACTGTCCGTTACATCATTCTCCCATCCGGAGCGGAAGAGCGCGGGGAGGGATGCAACGTCGAGTGATACGCTCTCTCTACGCTCGCGCGCGCTCATCCCTGGTTCTCGGCAAGATTGAAATCGGGTAGATCGACAATGTGTTAAATTGGCGAGCGTTGGCTTAAGTACTGAAATTCCTCGGCGGTAACGAGCGGTATACGGGGCCCGACGGCGCGGCCGTACCGATTGATAAACGATACGGACGCGGGCCGCGCCACACCGCCGCGCCGCGCCGATTTTATTTTCATCGTGTGAGAGAAGGCAGGGAGAGATTATAAACGAGCCTGCCACGTTCGTGTGGATCCGTTAACGCGGTGCTTCGGCGAGGAAGCCGAAGGGGGGAAGGAAGGAAGAGGAGCAACGGTGAGAAACTCGGGCCCCGTCGAAACTGCCGATCATCGACACGTCCCGCTCGCTCGCGGATGCTTCATTAGCCACGCCTCGGCCCCGGCGAACGCGTACTTGGTTAAACTGATTTATCGCAGAAAATCCAGTTAGCGGGAATTCGTTCTCGTGCCGTGCAGTGTACACGTAGCATCGCCGCGTAAGTTCTCCCAGGTGGAGGTGATCTTTTTTTCTCTCTCTCCTTCGCTTTTTATCCGCGATCCAGAGATTTCGGAATAAATTTCGCGCGTTCCTCTCGTCTCGACGAGAGGCGATCCCATCTCCAGGCAGATATTCCCGCACGGTGAGCGATAATTACGGAGTGATCTCGCTTTACATATCTCTCTCTTCGCTCTACCGTTTGGTAGCCGGAGGTTTTAATTGGTAATCATTGTAGTTGCACGGTTTGAAATCGTATATGTACAGATCGTTCCTCTGCCGGGTGTTACAGCGTTAACAGTGCCCGTCGTTACGCCGCGCAGTACGTTAAACGCGCACGACCGATCGGCGATTAGAAGCGTACGAGCAGCGCACGAGAGATATCGATGATGTGGCGAAATAAGTAGCTCCGAGAAGATCATCGACCGTCCGTGTCTCGATAATTACGACTACCCCATGCCGCGAGCTTATCTTCGGGGTCCCGACGTCCTCCTGGCCCCCTCGGCCCGCCGTGCCCGCGGGGGCCCCTCGCTTATCCTCCCGGGGCCGTCTGTATCTGATCTCGATGATCGATTGCCGCTACCGACTCTCGAAATTACATACGCTTAAACCGCGGCTACAAATAATTATTCCCGCGCTTTCGATCCCGCCCGCGCGCGATTTTCTAACCGCCGCCGCCGCGCCGCGCCGCCGCGCTCCGGGGACTACTACACACTCGAGCGCGGCGCTATCTCTCAATCGCTCGTTGTAAATAATAAATTATCGGTGCCGTACGCCGCGCGGTAAACATGTAAATTAAGGCGGGTGACGCATGCCGGCACCGTAATTTCACCGATCGCTTTTCATCCGCTTTCTCCACACGCTCTGGATTTACGTAATTTCTTCATCCCGCGCGCGAGGTGCTTCTTAATTTCGTGCTCTGATCAGGAAATTATTGTATTTAACGAGACAGGCATCGAGCCTGCGTTTAAATTAATATTACGTTAGATCGGTTAGATCGAGAAAGGAAAAAGATCGTTCATTTTAATATTTTGTTGTATGAATTATTAGTTCCTGGTGCAGAATTATTTACACGCTAATTACTTATTACGTATTAAACGTAAATAAGGAAACGAAAAAATTATTAAACTGTTAATGCTTATTTAAACTCGTATGCTTATTTGATGTTTAAAGAATTTTAAAATCTCTTTAATTCGAATATCTATACATTTTCTATTATT
This sequence comes from Temnothorax nylanderi, assembly GCF_030848795.1. Taxonomy (NCBI): domain Eukaryota; kingdom Metazoa; phylum Arthropoda; class Insecta; order Hymenoptera; family Formicidae; genus Temnothorax; species Temnothorax nylanderi. Next base: position 134,664 of record NW_027249492.1, on the reverse strand, counting down.
ATATCTAGCAAAGCAAATAGACCACAAAATATTTTTCTTGAAATTAAAAACTCATCAATTTTCGTTCTTGATTATCTTATATGACGAGAGTTATTGAGAACGCCGTCGGTGATAGAGAACGAATATTACATTACAGAAAATTAGATCAGCGTCTCTCGATACACGACGTAATTAACTGATATACTTGTTTCAAAAATACTGTACATTAACTAAATTACACGCGGCAAAAGACCATGATAAGACACAGATGCGTGTCGTTACGGAGATAAAAGCGGTCATCGCGCCTGATAATGTTACAGTGCGTCGAACCTTACCATAATTGCGAGCCGAGGAAAACTTGGTCGCTTAACGTCGGAACGCTGTTCACCGCCATCTTATCCCTCTTTCCTCATTCCAGTTTTTTACCTGACAGGAGAGAGATACGATTATTTCATAGATTAAACGGTGGCAGTTGCCTGCCCGTTCGATCCTTAGAATTCTGCGTTACTTCGAGGTCCAAAAGGGATCTCACGGATATCGATGCCGTCGGCGATCGGTCGAGAGATCACGAGACCAGTAACCGGCGGTCACGGACGCGTCGCCCGTCCATTGTGATCTCGTTTATCACGGTGTTGTCTCGCCGCCGAGAGATTCTCTCTTCTCGATCCCTTCTCTCGGTGCACGACAATCGCTAAGGGAAACGATTGCGTCACGATGATGTCATTAGCCGTGGCTACGCCCCCCTACGGCGCTACCCCATTACGCCGAATCATCGGATGAGATCGAAGAGGGACCGCGGATTCGATTGGGGAGAGGGGACAGTTGGGCCCGGTAACGTCGTCGATCGGGAATCGATCGCGCGCTCACCGCTCTCAAGGTGTAAGAGTCAATTCAGAGACCTCCGGCCATAGTATGCGACTCGCCGACACCCGCTGACCTTTATGAGTGCTTAATTAAATGCGGCTTTTTATGCGCGAACGCCGTGCTCGGTACCTGACTCCGTACGAAAACGCCTTGCCCCCTTTCAATTCGTTATTATAATACCGCTGCTGGTAAGATCATAATTTAGCGAAATAACACGAGCAGGCGAGGATTTATCGACCCCGAGGGTCGCTCGTGTTCGGTTAACGAGGCTAGAGCTTGTAACTATTTGTTTCTTAGAAAATTATGATTTTTTTACAAACGGTACCAGTAAATGGTACCGCATAAATAAAATCGCGTGTAAGATATGCAGCGCGGAACGATTAAATATAGTTCCGTTCAGGATCCTACAATTTTAAAACCACCACTGATAGAGTGTGTGCATTACAAGGTTGCGTAGATGAAATGTTTATTGAAGAACAAGGGTTGATGCAGTTCCGATGAAATCTTCGATCTCCTTGCGATCGCTTCTTCCGTTCGTTATCTTATTATGCATTGATAACGTTCTGTTCTTTATCGCAGATTGCTCCTGTCTTTACACTTCATTACATGTCGATCCGCTCTGTACCTACTCATTCTCAAGAGCGTCTTTGATGTCGCGAGAGGATCCATCGCGATCGTTCCCCGGACTCGTTACGCGCCATCGGGAACATTATTCTCCTTTCTCAATCATCGATCCCCAATCCCTTTTTTCCCTCGGCCACTGGTAATTCTCGGGGGTCCGGCGACTGACTGAGGCCGGCGAAGATATAGATATCGGCCGGGTATCCGCTACCAGACGACGGAGGCATTGTGCCGCGGAGGCGATGAAAAAGGGAGAAGAGAAATCGGGCAAGGCAAAAGGAGCCCCGGGAATGACGTGGAAAGTGGCGGAAGAAAGGGGATCATCGATCGGCTCGGACGATCGATAAGCGATCCGGCTAACACTCATTAAGCCGGCCATTGTGCGGTGGCAACATCCGTTTGATTGGTTAATCTTCGCGGCCGACGTCTCGACCCGAAGCCGACAAGACGATGCCTCAATGATTTCCGGATTCTTGCTGTATTTTCTTCTGCATCTTCATTCAGAAAAGATATTAAAACACTGACTGAAAAATCTTACACAGTAAAAAATTTTGTGTTAATTTAACACATTTTACATGTCCCAAACGGTCCACCCAAATTTTTGTGTTATTTTAACACAAGATAAATATGTCAAAAAGTAACACAAATATTAACACTAAAAAATGTTTAATATCATTATTTATTGTGCACCACGTCCCGCGCCTGACTCGCATTCGCCATTTAAATCGCTTGACATTTTCACGAGTCTAATTATATAATTGTTTAATATCAATTTAACACAATATTCAAATAACATAACCACATAATGTTAAATTAACACTTGGATATGTTAAAAATTCAACACAAATTTTTAACAACTATTTTGAGTAGATTGATTGTAACATAAATACACAATGTGTTAAAATCTTTTTTACTGTGTACAAAACTTAAAAAATAAAAAATAAAAATAACGCGAGCTTGACGACAATATAATTATTATCGAAATTTGTTTATATTTTTGGAGAATTTATGAAATTGCGGAAGAGAGGGAGAGGCAGATATGATTTAAATTTATCAAAAAATGATTAATTTTATATTTTACGTAAGAAATATTGATAATGATGTTACAAATATCAATAATCAATATGTATGACAGACAGCACATAGATTAATTATCATTGCTTGGTGCTACACAGAAAAAAAATGATGTATCAACAGCATTAGTCCAATTGGAAATAATCTTGTTCTTATTTTATTAAAACAAAAAAAGAATTATTAAAGCATTAAAAGCATGACGTATTGAATTATCAAGATCATTTCTAACTAGACTAATGCTGTTGATACATCATTTTTTTTCTCCGTGTAGGAAATGTGTAATTTTCAAATTCTATGTTAACACTCGTTTCATAGCAATAACTGTAAATGATATTACTGTTAACTATCCCCTGCGTTTCTTTTATAGGACTTATCTGCTCACTTTAAAGTCATTTCTCTTCATCGCGTTCTCTCATTCGATGATTTAATGTTTCCGTAAATTAGACAAGCCCGCGTTTCCGCTTCGCCTAAGTGCATATCCTGGATTTCTTTCTCGCCGGTTGCACCGCCTAGATTGAAAGGAAGGAGGTTTTAACCTGCGTCTTCCGGTCGACTAGGTAGCGGTCTCGCATGAAAAAGAAAGATATAACCGTACGCTTCCACATCATACTTAGTATCTGCCAGTTGCGTTGGAAAACGTACGTTGTATGGGAAGATGAGAGATCTCGATGAAATTTCTTTATCGAGCATGATAAGGAATAACAATAAGAAGTAGCTATTCTCAGCATTGCAAAGATGTGTCATATAGAATAAAAATTAAATTGGGAGATTGATTGACATATAGCAAGTTTCTCCTGAATTTTCAGAAACATTTAAAAATTTAAATAAATATGTAATAAATAACGTGTAATTCGAAAAATTGATGGCTCGCAATATTTTAAATTTTTCTAGGTAACTAAATAACTAAATTACTCAATTAAGACATAGAAAATTGGAAGAACAGCTTTCTATCGGTCTTGTTAATTATTACTGCTGTCTATTATTATCATTATTTACTACTCTCGTTTTACGTATACAGTTTTTTTATTTTGACTAAGAATTTTTTTTTAAGAGGACACACAATCTTTATCAAGCTGCCGTTTTATAGAATTGATAAAGAGCGTAAAGATTAGCTGTAACAATATCTGTGACACATAATGGGTTAAGTGTTGCAGTCGCCACATGTTACCTCGACGCAAACGGGTTATTAATTTTTTGCACGACAAACGATCCGAAAATGATTCTCCCTTTAATGTAAAGCAAATGTGATCCCGTGCATTTTGATTTATTTTTCGTATTTCTCATTGTGTGTTCTTAAGCGTTTGTTCCGTTCGTTTTTGCGGCTCGATCGCTACGCCAGATTCGTTTTTCTTCGCGGTCTCGCGGCGCGAAACCTGCGGTCGAGTTTCGGGGAAGAAGTCGAAGCCGAGGAATTGACGCGAGAGAGCTTGCATGATCGAGCACCGAGGATCTCGTTAACGAGTCGAGGGAAGTAGTCTGCGGTTTTTCCCAAAGAAACTGGCCACGCTCGCTCCCTGTTTGTTTAACAGGAAGAAGTCCGACAACCCGACCGGCCGCGCAGCTGCTTCCTGCCGATCTTTCCGTTTTTATCGATTTCCATTTGTGCCGCGGCAAAATTGGCGATCGCGAAGCGATGAAAACACGCGGGCAAAAGGATGCACGCGACAAATCGAGAAAGATACAAAGCTAGAAAAAACGTAACACACTTTATAATTCATTTTGTGATTATTGTACTCGTATATAGTCATTTCATGTGTCAAAGTGAGTTCATCACGCGCAATGAGTTCTGTGCTTTATGTTGTAAATTCAAAAAATGTAGAAGAGTGCTGTAAATATTTTCGTTAAGAAATCTCATCCACGTTAACGAGTACTTTACTATAAAAATATTATAGCCTGGTTTATCTTAAAAAAAAAAACCTCGATCGCGACTGCTTTTTCTTTCGCTATTCTCAGATTTCACTATGTTACGTATTCATTGTTCCGCATCTTCTATCTTGCGATAGAAAGCGCAGATAGTAACGTTGTCCTCTCGACCTCCTCAGCAACATCTTTTCGACGCGATAAATATCGCGGTTTTACATAACGCGTACGTTTACGGATCGAGGATGGATCGAGGGTAGCTTCATATCCATCGAGACCGAAGCTGCCTCTTTTGTTCAAGATGCTAATTTGCACCGCAATTTTATGGTTCTGCTGGAAGCGCGAGTACAACTCTCTCGCTCGAGTGTTGCCCGTAATGGCGATACACGGCGGTTAATGGTGGCGAGAGGGGCGGGCGGTCGTGCCCGGCGGTCGATTGTCAAATTATCGATAATATCCCTAAACCAACAAGATCATGCGCCAGTGCCCCGGCATCGCGCGAGAGCGATTCGGATCGCCGAGCGAAACCGCAAGCGCAGATTATTACCCCGGCTCCGATGGCCGCGACCCGCAGCAACGAAACACGACGATCGACACTCTCCTCGCGTTCTCGCGTACTCGTGCGCGCCCACCCGGGCATTCATCGGGCTGCGGCCCGCACACCTGCATATGCCGCCGCATCGCAGGGTCGGTTGAAGAGTCAAACTTCAGGCCGAGTTAACTCGCGTCGCGCAAAATTAGCGCCAAGCGTTCCTTTGACGGCGCAAATCTAATTGAAATAATTACGTAATAATTGTATTGATACAAACATAAAATAATCTATAAATTTGCAATAAACATGAATACTTTATCTATCATCGTAAAAAAAATAGCAATGTGCCAAAAATGTTGCTAAACATATTTCACTTGCAGATCGGAAAGCGTGGGCAAAATAGAGACAGAGATATAGAGAGTAATATGGAATAATATAGCGAATACGTATCCGAATATATTTGAAGCTAACCCGACCCTGCTGTCGCGTATCAGCATATAGATACACACACGCACACGCGCAACATGCGGCACGCACGATACACGTATGGACGATCAAAAGTCACGACGTGGCGTTTAGCAAACCGATAGAACAGTCCGTTTGTGGTTAAAGCGTTTCTAGAGGCGCGAGATGCGATTCCGCTCGATCGACGATGATCACCGGGCCCGCGCTGACGACGCCGACGCGACGCCCCGGCTCGATAACGTTACCGAGTCTCCGCGAATGGAAATGCAAATTGATGGGCGTAGCTCCGGTGCCAGAGGTAATAGGGATCGAAGCGTACATGATAGACCCGCAACCGGGATATTTCTCGTACGTAACGTAGCTGAAGACGATATCGGCACGTATATCGTACATAATGCGCTGGATGGAGAACGCGCGGAACAGTTGTTGGGCGTAATACATTGATTTGCATCTTCCTTCGGCGATGCGTCCAACTTTGTAAATGGAGATATCATTATTCATACAAATGCGAGTGCAACGTGGCGATAAGTGTAATTTGCAGGTGGTTAAAGTTAAGCTTGAACGAAAGAGAAGATCTTTGTTGTTCGGTGTGATGTTAATAGATGGGTCCGCGATGATGTTGAGAGTCAGATAATATTATAGTCAATATGTAAGTCTAAATTGGTAGCTAATCTCATGAAACTTTGTGCAGACGAAATATATGTATAAAATATCCCTAGAGAAGGATAAGTAAAGAAGAATGATAAGTCTTTTGAATCTGACAGCGTTAATATCGATAGCAGTTGAATTATAAACGAGTATAAATTATAGCTTTCGAAGCGGAAATCATTCTTCGACTAATTTTCGATTAAATTCACTTTTACGAGAGTTTTAATTTAAGCTTTAATCGTGTAATTAAACGGCCCGCAGAATCTCTCGCAACACACTTGTTATTACGTCCAATAAGTTTGCCAAACCTCGCGAGTCGCTGCTGTATCTAATTGAAGATTTTAAATAGGTATCCCCTGATTAACGGCGCAAAGATATAATACTGAATCATTATTGCCGGATCTCTCGACGGGACGGAAGACTCAATTAAATGTCAAACAAATGTAGAACGCGATATCATCTGAATCGCGACTTCCATTTCGGTTTGTGCCCCGTGTCTCGAATGAATTATACGCGCGGCCCTCGCATACAATCTCCTCTCGATTCTCTTAGTCGATTCTGATTGCCCGATCGCTCGTACCAAGTTCTCTCTTCCTCCCGCTCTTCCTCCCTCCGCCCTCGCTGTCCCTATCGCGCGGCTATCAACTTGCAAACCGAATTAATTCCGGCGTTCAATTCCGTGAATCAACGTAACTCGTAACACGTGACTGACTGGCACGCGTAGTCGATCGATGACTTTACCGGATGAGAGCGGTTAACGGGCATTTCCGCGTGTTTCATGTAGCTCTCTGCAGTATTGTTTACGTAACGAATTAACGTAACGAGCGACACACACATGGCATTTTCAACAAATTACCAGTCAATTCTGCGAGTACTAATGTTATAAGTCCCCATACGCAAAAAAAAATGTAGGCTTTAAAAGTTTAAATGGTATAAATTGGTGAACGTCTATGTCTATGATATGATCAGTTATAAATTTTTTAGTCCTTTCCGGAACTGAAGCAACAAATCATATATTATAGAAATAATTGAAATTTTACCATTACAATTTCTTTTTCTAGTATTTATTTTCTGAAAAATAATATTTTCCCATATTCAGTTTTTTCTTGTAGAAAATACGGGTTAACGAGCGACAGATTAAAATCATCCAAACATGTTTATTTTTTCTTCAATTATTTATGATTAATTATGGTCGATAAAACAGATATGATGAAATAACATATACATATAGATTATAGAATAATAGGGTAATTTAATACGTCAGATAAATTTTGTTCTAATTGTAAGATTTACTCATTTCTTTCTACTAATATCTAATTTTCCATGAAACGATGAAAGCAATTTTCTTAATGATTCGGAAACAACTTGCTTTCTATGAAAGCCATATATATTTGCACGTATCTTAATCGATTCTTCCATCGTGCACGATTTTCAAATGTCTCGCGCGCGCAGAGGCCACCCACACGAGTTCTCTATCTTCTTTGATGTCCCTTAATAACAGGACTGGCAGAAAGGCGCGGAAACCAGAGCGGGAATTTCTGAAAGAAACCGGGATTTGTGGTCTTTATTGCTCTTGGGAAGCGGTTGCGGTCGGCGCAGGCGACAGGAAGCGACGCCGAATCCGCTTTGCGGTTCTCCTGCTTCTGACAAATTGAACGAGTGCCCACGTAAACGACCCACCGTTCGAATGCAAGCAGTCTGTCAAATTTGTAACAGCTCTATGCGAGAGAGATAATAAGATAGAATTTCCCGTTTTAAGGTAACGTTATAGTACTTTATGATGAAGATATCGTATCATTGGTGCTATTTGTTTCTCAGGAATCTCAGGCATAAATCGAAGAATATTGGGCAAAAATTAATTAACACTGTAAGTACCAGTTTTAGGAGAATACAAATTTAAAATATAAAATTTTATATTATCGATTTAATTTTGTAAATCTTTTCTATTATTTTTTAATTATTTGTAATAACTATAAATTAATTAAATTGGTTTAAGCGTGATCTCGTTTAATTCGTAAGCCTTATCTGCATGTGTTTATATACTTCTATTTTTACAGCACTTGAAGTGCGCTATTTATTTCTATTTTTACGACGTTAGTCAGAAATATGAGCTGTCTTTAATAGGGAACTACAAAGTTTTACTGGAAAAAAATCATTTTGTACTTACATAGCTATGTATTATAAAGCATTATTGGTGAAAAGCGCAAAATCCTATTTTTATAAAGCTGAAATTTTCAGAAATAATGATTCTTTTCAGTAAAGCTTTATCTCAATAAAACATACCACAAATAAAACTACGAAAAACACTCATAGACTTATTAGCAAAGACGCTGAAATAATTTATACAAATAATAGTTTCTAGAAAAGTCCAAGATATTTTCGTAAAAAGATAAACTGCTACACAGAAACAAGGAAATTCAAGCTAAAGAATTCAAGTTAAATAGGCAATCTTTGATACAAAGCGCATAATTTTGCAGAAAATCGATTCTCTTTCGTTCACCGATTTCTCGCAGTATTTACCAATCGCGCATTTACAAATTAGAGAATTTATGTAATGTGGGATGGAATGAGAAATAAACATGGGTTTTCAGACGTCGTTGCAGCCGTAGGGAAAGACGCGGAGGAAAATTATGGCCGAAATGGCCTATGGGTGGGCTCTCGATTGTCGTAATAAAGATCTCGGAAATAATAACCGTTCGTTTCCCTCCAGACCGTTTCTTTCCTAGTTTCCAAGGAAACTACCGAGCGGAAGTTCGGACCTACCAATCGCGTATACCTCAAGAAGATATTGTACTTATGTTACAAAAGGGTGGCAGTGTGGTCTTGTGGTAAAGCGCCAGACTCGTAACCCCGAGGAACCGGGTTCGAGTCCACCTGATCACAGGAATTTTTATATTCCAAACTGCACCCCCCGCACGAGTGGGGCTCGTGCGGAGAAACTGGGCTATCTTTCGGAGGAGACATTAAATTTGAAATTGGTCGTCAAGCTTGGGGAGCTTGGGAGTTTTGATTTTACTTTGTCGCTTTCTCGGCACGTTGAAGCACGGAATATCACGAATAATACAAATTAAACAGAGGGAAATAATTGTATATCATGGAAAAAAGACTGCGCATGCTCTCTCCGACGTAAGCTAGTGTACGCGTATACAGATAGAGCGTCGCTATGTGTGTACAACCATAGCAAAAAGTTCCCTTCTCCAGAGAGGCACTGCGTACAGCAGTCTCTCTCGCCCGGCGCGCGGAACTTTTGAGAGGGATTATAACAAGAGAACGTCCTTAAGAAGGAAAAATTCTATATAGAGGCATATAGTGATCTTTAGCTCACGCGAGGCAATATACGCGGGGTTTCGTTTACAAGGACAGACACGTGTTGGTATAGCTTTTCCCACTGCTTCGTCAAGCAGCGGCTAATGCCGCAGCACACAAGATACATTTTTTTTTTTAGATTTCGATTTATTTCTACACTTTTATAATAATAATTGAATATTATACATAAAAAAAAAGTTTACGAACAGAATTACAAAAAAGATTACGTAGCTAGATCGGTAATATAAGATTTTTATCTTTTAAACTTAAATTCTCCGAAAACTGTTATTTATGGTATTATGTTTAATTTACTTTTACACAAACAATCTTTATTCGATGCCTGAAAAATAAATACGAAAATGATATTCTTAATTAATAAAAAACTGAATTACTTAATGTAACTTCTTGTTCATTTATTTTTTGTGGATGCGGTTCTTAAATATTATATTCTTAAATGTCGCGAAATCCCGCGATTATACTTAATAGCCCGAGAGAATTGAGTTCCCAGCTCGTCTTAGCGAAAGCTAATAAAACATAATAACGCAAAAAGCCGCGATCGCGATATGACTTTCAAGTAGCGCTCCAAAAAGGCTGCGACCGACCGGGGATCCTGAACAAACACACGGCGACCGATACTCCGTCGGATCCCTTATACTCCTTATAGGCACGTCGCATAGATGCATTCTTAGCGCATCCTACAAAGTGCGCGTGCACGCCTGTGAGTGTGTGTTAGTGGGCGTTTATCTCGCAGCGGAGACGAACCGATGATGACGATGCGAATTCGGTCCGCCGTCAGTCCGACTTTCCTCTCCTACCAATTTCACGGCAGGTTAACCGCCACCACGGTAGGACAATGTTTTATCCACCTCGTATAATACGCATTACGCACGATGCGTGTCGCATCGCTGGCTCGGGCCTGGCGCGCGGTCACGCTTATTTGTATTTTTAATAAGTTCATTTCGTGCCCGCAGCCGATACGCGCGGCCTTTCTTCCTGCAAGTAACGCAACTTTCGATTCGAGCCCCCCCCCCCCCCCTGAGAAACGAAAAGGAGAATCATTTGTATTCTCGTTTGTTAACGATCTTATTAGTCCTCGGAGCTTACGACCGTGCGGCTCTCGGAGTAAGTATAATATCTTCAGTTCGACAAGTCGTGTCGACCTCGATTTCGATTCCCTCGACTCGAACTGCACTGCGAACCAGCCAGCGTCCCTTTTATCACCTTTAGTTGTTTTGTAATAATAATGTAAATTTGCGAAACGTAATTCACATCGTATCGAATAGCCTTTACACGAAGTAGGTACGACTCAAACAACGTTATACGGTTAATTAATTAAATTATCTCAATGCTGCGATTGCTGTAGCATTTCTAATATATAAACGCGTTTCTCATTCCAGGCATTCCCGGAGTAAAATCGAATTCGCCAGTTACCGTTGAACGGCCGCGATAATCTTGCGAATTCCGATGCCCTTATCTTCCGCTGATCTCCAAAAAACGCGAGAATTCTTTGATGCCCTCGCATCAAGAATTAACTTGCGTTCGTTGCATTTTACGCTTTAAAGCCGAATTTACGCGGTTTATTTTCCAGGAAAGATTCCAAATAATTAATTTCACTGTTCTCCACGTGGGAATTACAGTATCAGTTTATACAACAAGTTAATACAAAGTTTTCATGCGCAGTTTCAACATTTGGATGTTTAATCTAAACGAACACTTTCGTGGGTTCTTTGTATTTCTTTCGAGTGTCATGCGATTTGTTCGGGAATTCACGCGTGTGCATTCGCTTTAAGACTTCGCTCGAACGACGCCTGCATTATGCGTATCTCGCGGCCCGATAACGTTAATTACATATATTTAACGATGTGATAATTACGCGAAGCCGGGTGCGCGCACTCGTGGACGTTTGATCGCGAGCCGGAGACCCCCGACATTTTTTTTCCATACTTATCGTAACGCATAAGGCTTGTCGGCTCGCTATTACGAGATTATCATGCGCGTAAAAGTTAATGCCTTGTTCGCGGCCAAGAATGCGAGCGCAATTCTTCCTCGTATTCTTTTGTTTAAAGCAACATTGTAATTACGTCGTTACATTCGATTACTTAACTATTATAACGGACCTTTGCTGTTTCTATACGTATTCTATAATTGCTGTCAATTTGTTTAAGTATGATCCCGTTTAATTTGCAAGTCTTATCTGCACGTGTCGTATACTTCTATTTTTACGACACGTTAGTCAGAAATATGAGGCTAAACTAAAAGTACAATGTTAGATATTGTGACACATGGTCGCTAATGAGGAATTTAAAAAGTTTACCGCATATAGCTGTCATTATGAACACCGGCTGGTTGACTCACCGCATTTTATTACAAAAGTACCTCATTAGAAGTAGTTTATTAAACCGTACCTCCGAGACCCAAGGCTGTCCAATGAAAAACGGGGCCTTTCTTCAGTCTCCTTCGCTTTACGCTAAACGGCTAAAACAACGAGAATACGCAACAGGTATTCTTATTCATAAAAAAAACGTCTTTATATATCTAATGTTATTACAAATAGAAAAATACAATTTCTCGTCGAACGCGAGCGAACGCTCACGGGGGTCAGTGGGGCTACGATCAGACGAAGGTCGCACCCGGTAGACGCGGGAATCCCACCGGCAATTCTTGACTCGAGACTATCGTTCTCTCGGCATCGTTCTCCGAGCGGTCCGCTCGCCGATCGACGATTCTTTTGCCGAATCATTTTCGACGCCTAATTCCCCAATTTGAATTTACGCGAGCATGCGCACGAAATCACCCTTTGGCTCTCTCTCCCGGCACACATCCCAGCAATCAAGCGGAAATGGTCCGCTCGATCGTCCGATCTCTCCGCGATCTTCCTTCCTTCCTCTTCTTGTTGCGATATCTCCCTCCCTCCCCCCGTCTCGCGTCTCTCTCGCTCTCCCTGCCCTCCCTCACGCATTGTTCTCCTTCTCGAGCTCGACCACGATCATCTCTAGAGAATATGTATAGGGTGGCGCGCAGCTCTGTAGACAAAAATAATCAAGTGTGATTGCTCGTAATGACGGGACTAAGTTGTCCAGCTTAACAAATGATAGTCCCGCGAACGGAGGGAATAAGTGGGGCAGGGATGAGAATCGCGCGGGCGGAAGGAGAGAGAGAGAGAGAGAGAGAGAGAGAGAGAGAGAGAGAGAGAGAGAGAGAGAGAAAGAGAGAGAAGAATGGCTGGTTCCATTCGCAACCTCCTCAGGCCGGATCGGTAATCGATCCGATCCGCATGGAAAACGACGCTGAGATACGCGGGTTTCTTATTAATAGGCAGCCGCTTCCTTTTCGGGTCTCGGACGGTCTCGTAGTATCATCACGTCCCTGGATCTAAACGTCGCCGATCGGACCACGACCGGCGGCGAGAGTCCCGGCCCCGGTCGGATTCTCCCTTCTCCTTCCTTCCCTCGCCGCCTCGGTACCTTCCTTCGCCTTCGTGAATCGCGATCGTTTAACAATTACAGAAATCCCACGATACATCTTCATTCGAGGACACAAATTGTCTCGTTGACCACGTTACGGGGAAAAGGAACCTTCGTCCGCGGTGCGTCAATTACGAAAATATACGTAAGAAAATAATCGGTTTCCGCAATTTTTGCACTTCTTCGCTCGCCGTTGAGCCGGACCCCTCGATACCGAAGGACGGAGGAGGACTTTGTAAGTCTATTAAGAGTATCTGGGGAAAAGAGAAGGTAGAGGTAGAGGTGGATGTAACTGGAGGAGTAACAGGCGGCTACCGTCCACGGCGGTCTTAATGAAGGAGAACAGAGGGCGTGCTCGGGTGCACCGGCCAGTAAGCAATGTATCCAAACCTGTAATTATGTAGCTCGCTATACATCTCGTCCATAACGGTTATTAACAGGGACCTGACGTCTTTCGCCTCCCTCTCCTTCTCTTTCTGTCTTTCCCCGATCTCTCTCTCTCTCTCTCTCTCTCTCTCTCTCTCTCTCTCTCTCTCTCTCTCTCTCTCTCTCTCTCTCTCTCTCTCTCTCTCTCTCTCTCTCTCTCTCTCTCTCTCTCTCTCTCTCTCTCTCTCTCTCTCTCTCTCTCTCTCTCTCTCTCTCTCTCTCTCTCTCTCTTTCTCTCTCTCTCTTTCTCTCTCTTGACGTACTTTTATCGTTCTACTTCGCTGCGCTTGCGGGACATTGCCTTCGCAATGTCGCGCTTAAAAACGTCCACCTCACTCCTCGGCTCGTCGGTTTTCGATTAGAGAACTCGGCCGACGCGACGTGGGGCGCGAACCTTTCGGCCGCTGATTTAACGTCCACTATTAGCACATTGACTCTTTTTCACGTCGTCTATACGCACGTATACATATACAAGTGGTTGTAACGACGTATATCAATAGGTCCGATCTTCCCGCCCGGATGGTAAGAGGCGGATGGTATCGCGACACACAACGAAAGTCCATGCAGTCGGGAAGAGGAACGATCGGTACGTGCGGGAAAACATCTGCTACATCGCAGTGTTTTCCTGACGCACGTGTGCCTAATCGTGTGAAAGGAAACGAGCTACACCCTCGTCGTACGATATCCACCTGTATCGTCCGCATCGCGGCTCGAACACATACGGGACAAATTTATACAAAGTATTCGTCTAGGCTCTTATATAAAACGTGTTTTCTTTCGCCCGTGAATTCTCAGTGACTCGGCAATTTTACCTGAGCAAAGATATATCTTGGGATTTATCCTTTTATGTATTTTTATTTAATTGCTAATAATTTTTTTAATTATTTCTTACCCCTCCGTTCGCTATTTTGAGCGTATTATGCCAAGAAAATAATAGCGGTACAAGCTTATTAGTGGAACAATGTTTAATCTGGGAGTATTTTTTGTTTCTTGAAGGTAAGGAAAGAGGAAGAGAAAATGACGAGATAAAAGCGCGACATAACAAAACAAACGGCAGTATACTGCAGTCCGTGATTCATGCGATTGGCGAATGATGTGAAACGTTTGGTGAAACGTCGCCGAATAAATTTCAGGATCGTAAAGACACCTCGGCCGATTCCGCGTCCGACAATAAACACTCAATGTTGCGCTGTCAGGCGGCTGGCGAGTCATCGCGCCGCGCCGCGCCGCGCGTAATGATCGTTTACGACCAATCAGAATCGCGTTAAGTTCTATTACGAGCTCACCGGTGAGCGGTGACAATCGCGCGAGAAAAGTGCGCACGGTAACGAGCCAAGCTGGCGTTTAATTCGCGCGTGATCACATCACGCTGCGTATGTTGAAACTCCCCGGCGCTCAGTGCAGTGAATCGTAAGGTGGATGATAATAAAGGCGATAAATTCATCACGCGTAAGCCTCGTCGTAAGCTCCGATATTTTTCGTCGGTAAAACACCGTCATTACGGCCGATCGTGCTACCTTGTAAACGTTTACGGAATTCAGTGGATGTGAGCGGTTCGTAAGTGGTACTATTGATTATTAGCTAGGCACCTGTCATAATCTGCAATGCGCGCATTTATTAGCAATAAGATTCCTCCATTCCTTAACATGAAATATCGAGATGATGGAAGATAGGACGTAATGTATAGTAATTGTAATATCATTTATTGATAGCCCAGAGCTGGCCTTCTAAGGCCGCGTACGTAACCGTAGAATAAATTGATACAAGAATTTAAGCCACGATAAACAATAAAATAAAGTTCAGATTATAGGAAAAAATATTGGCATAAGAATAATTTAAAAAAGGAAAAGAATGATGTGTGAGATGTTTTGTATTGTATCGCACATTCACAAAAGGGTTCAAATGCAATAATAATATGCAAGTAAGAAATAATATGCAAAAAAAATAATCTTAAAAGGATATGACCGTTTGCTACTTTTGAAATACATATTTATTTTTTACTTTTTATTTGCGCACAACGTACCGCGCCTGACTCGCATTCGCCGTTAATTATTTTGTCAAAAAAGATATTTTATGTAGATAGTACGCATAACAAGAAAAAACAAATTTTTCACAAATATTCGATTAGATTATAAATTTGCAAATTATTATTATTAATATTTTTAATCTTTTTTTATTACTGATTTGATTATGTCATTATTCTATTTTATTATCCTGAATTATTATTGATAGTTATTTTTTATTATTATATAATATTATATAATATCAATATAATTCAGTGCAGTAATTTTATGGACTTTATTCAAGCAGTCTGTGCATCCCAAGTCCCGTTGGGTCAAGCAACGCTTATAATCCGCCGCTATATCCCGATCCGTATACCCAGGAAACCGCTAACGCATAAACACATAATTTGAAGTTACACGGGATATCGATTTCTGCATACATCCCGTAACGTCGTTCGATCTGCGCGCATATAATAACAAATTTCTCGAAACAGGTTTCGAACTGTTCGCAAACGCGAAAGAAACTCTTGAGGCGCCAAGTAACCGTTTAAATATGATAATGTACTCTCCTCCACTGACGGAGGAACATAAGAGGGTGATCTGTAAAATATAAAATACGACGTGATATATTTACCCAAATGCGTTTAGATGCATATGCATTTATGTAAATTCACGGATGGATTTACGTGCGTGTTTATACATTTCGAGTTGTTGCACCGTTTGGACATTCGTTTCGCCGTTAACCATACCGTCACATTTCATATATCACGCATTAATAAGAAACTTTGTGGTACAAAAACAATAAATTGTATATACAAATCAGAAACTGAATAATCTGATGAAAAGTATAGTATCTTCTCTTTCTATATACATACTATACATAATTTTAGCTATATACATTTATAATATTTCGACGCTTGAGAGAATTAAAGCTCTCAATAAATAGTAATATTCAATTTTATATCAATTACCTTTCAATGAATATGAATCTCTCCCAGTCACTCTATATTTTCGTAAACAAAATTGTACTATATTTTTGAAAAATTCGACACTTTAAATTGTCACTTCATATTGTAATTTAAATTATTATATCGAACTTAATTTTTTTGCACTTACTCTTTTCAGTTTTTTTTTTACCAAATATGTTAATTATTTCTTTATAACTTGTGTGTTTGTTGTTTTACATTAATTCTCGGAAATTCTTATCGAAGTTTTTGGTGAGGTGATGTCAGTTATCAATTTCAAACTTAAAAATGAAATACTTCGACAGTAAAATAGAATAAATATATCGCTCGTATACATAGCAAATGATTTACGAGACTGTTCGCGGGTCCCAAGATTGCGGAGGCGTTCTGGCAAGGTCGCAAATTTGGTCTCCTGGCCGGCTAATGATGACCGAGGACGCACGACGAAGAAACCGGGACCGGAAACCGCGGCCAACTAATTTCACGATATAAAAAGAAGGCCGGAGTTAGTCTGCCCAACGTAGACAAAGAACAGCCGACCTGTCATCCGTCGCTAATCTAATGTTCCTCGGTGTGAGTGCGGACTCATTGAAGAGTGTCGAGGAGAGACGAGAAAATCGTTCTGGGTCTTGCATCTGAGAGTCTGAGAAGTTTCGACACTTTCGACGCATATTGTCGATAAAACATAATTGAACGTCACAAAACAATCATCTTGCAATTATCTTCATATTATAGTTTATTCAATTCTCAAGGCTCTATCTATTATATTTAGAAAGTGTTATAAATGAATCAAACGGAACATTTCTCTTACAAAAAGTAAACCGTACTTTCTCTACAACAAAGAGATTAGTCCTTCTCTTAATGACAAATTAGCGAAAGATACCGCATGCATAATGTCATTATCATCTGTTCAGCATTTCTTGAACGCGCTTTTCCTACTCTCGTATGTCTCTTGATTTTATTTGATTATTCGTCACAGTCGCCACAACTACGATCGTATTTTGTGTCAGAGCGTTCTATTATGTACCGACGCGAAGGCACAGGAAGAACGCGATGCGGGGATAGCAAGCTTTTATTTTTTTCATATCTCTCTCTCTCTCTGCATCTCGCTCTCCGACCGTAGTCGCAAAGTCGGCGCAAAAAACAGGCAGTTACCTAATGAGCGGCAATTGAGTGGCGACCAATTACAGGAGGGGCCGGACCGACGCATAAGATGCAACCGTCCAATGAGCACTGTTCAGCATCTCTGCCCTTTCAGCGTCTCCTTCTCCTCCCGGTCGCCGTGCAACTTCTCTCACGGCGCGAAGGGAAAGGAAACGCGAAGAGGAAAGGATGAGGGAACGGAAAGGAGCGCGTGTCGTTTTCGTCTCGTTCGCCGGCATTAGAACAAAAGCGGTACCGGAAATTGCCGGTCCTCCGAACGAAATGGAAAAAGGTCATGTCGAATGAGACACGAAAGTATCGGGAAGATTATCGGAGAGATATAATACAGAAACATATCTGACACTGCATTTTTTCTGTACGACAGCTTTCGATCTTCTAACAGCAATTTTTGAAAATTAATTTAGGAGATATCTTAATTTTGAAAGGAAAAGAGAATATATAAGTGAGAATATATAAGTTAATAGATAAAAAGAAATAGAGATGAAAGAAAATGAGAGAAGGAAGAAGTTCGAGATACCGAGGCATGAGAGAAACAGTGTTCCTGCTCTTTGTTTACGATTTATATTATATCTAAAATTGTATATCCTTTTGCTTCGATTTCAACGATTGTTTTCGATCTTTTAATAACTATTTTAAAACATTAATTTAAAAGACGTTTTAGTTTTAAAGATTAATGATAGGAAAAGAGGATAAAATAAAAATATGGGAGAAAAGGAAAGTTCGAGATATCGAGGTATAATTTTCATTCTTTTTTCAACAAAATGTACAAATTTTTTATTTGCGTTAGTCCATATATAATATCGTTATAATTGTTAGTTTTATGGTTGATCCATGTATTTTTATCTCAACTTTATAATTAACAATGTTTTTTCTTTAATGTTTATGGTTTACATTTCTGTTTAAAATTGTATATTATTTTACGTCGATTTCAACTTAATAGACACCAACTGGATATCGCGATATCGCATATAATCGATCATATAGCCTTTTATACCTAGATTTATCCTTGATTGCCTGTCCGAGCGGATAATAATCATAATCCAATAACGAGACAACCGTTGATTGCCTTTTTTCGTGCATTATAATGAACCGCGCGCGGCTTGTAAAATAACGATAGCCTTTATCGCGCCTATCAACTGAGGGGAAACTCATAAAGCCGGGGCCACACATACCTTGTTTGGTCCTGTTTATTACAGGCAATGTGAAAAGGGTTGTTTTAACGCGAGCGATTGTATTTGATGCAGCTTCGAAAGATAACGATAGAATGATAACGCGCGATAGTAACTTTATTGTTGAACTTTAAATATCCATTTACGTAGGATGGTTTACTGGGTTTTTCTCCAGTCTCGCAGATATAGCTTAAAGCGTATTTTTATATTTCCTCGCAATTTGACCGCTCACGTGCGAGCGTCGCGCTGAAAATTATTAATTTCTCGCGTGGCGAGAGGAAACTTTTAGACGAAAGAAATTATCGTTACGTAAACGACTTTATCTACCTCGTAGCGCGCGGTCACAATATACTCGTCAGTCGAGAAATCTCTGACTCGTTCAGCGACGGGAGTAGTCGGCTCGAAAAAAGATTGGGCCACCGAGAAAAGTCGAGTCACTAATGGCGTTAATTCTTCAACGCGTAATAGCTTGATAGGCGTCTCCGATATCTCGTTCGTTTCGGGGGGGTTGCACGAAACAGGGGGGGGGGACGAGAGGGGACGGGCCGGGTCACGAAAACCATCAACTGACCATTGTCCTCCGAGCGTTTCTCCGTGAAGCGCCATTGTGGCGCTCGCAGAGAACCGGCAAAAAGCAGCGTCGTGCTGCCAACGCGCCTCATTTTGTTAACGTCTCTATTTTTCAGGCAATCGCCGAGACGCTTCGGTAACGATACAAACCGAATGAAAGCCACGTGAACTCAATAATGCCCGATCGATCCGCGTCGAATCCGTGTTATACAGAGAGTAACGTAAAACACGGACGCGGTATTTTATACGAAGCGTGTTTCGCAGATTGGTCCACTCCACGGAAACGCGGTATAATTTCAGAGTCTGACCTCTCCGAGGCGAGTCGGGGGCGCAAGAAAAAAAAAAGAAGAAGAAGAAAGGCACAGAGAGCGGTTACGCGCGATGAAATAAAATTGCTATACAATACCCACAAAGACGTAGGCGGCATAACTCCTAACAATTGAATGTCTTTCAATTAAAATCCATTTTTGCGCAATCACGCCGGGTTTTGCGGTTGTGAGAGGATATAAAACGGTATTTAATGAAATACAAACATTTCGTTTTACTGTTAGGACGGCGAATCGCGCGTATCGCGCGACAATAATACCGGCAGTTAAATTTGTACCCATCGCCAGTCCGCTTCATTTGTAGCGAAAAGAGATTGTGTTTGCCGTTCTCTCTCTCTCTCTCTCTCTCTCTCTCTCTCTCTCTCTCTCTTTCTCTTTCTCTTACTGTCATAAATTCTTATAGTCTTTAATTAAAGAACATGCATGTCAAACGTGCACGCTTGAACGCGCGCGTTGTGACTAAAAATCGTAATTTACGCCTCGGGACGCTCGCGGATGCCGCAATTACAGGCATCGCGCATTGACGATTTTATTGACTGCGCAAACGTCGGGTGGTACTAACATAGTAAGCATGCGATGCGACGTGCAATGCGCTCGCATCGCGTCCGCGCATTATTTCCGTGTATTTATGTGTGCGTGCGCTCACGGCCGCGACGACCATTAGACGAGAGGTAATAATGTTTAATTGTATTTTACGACATCCCCCCCCCCCGTTTTGTTGTTAATTGTAATTGCCGGCCGTCGAAACATGGCGGTGCCGCGCGTCGGTTTAGCATACATAGTATTACCGTTTACGATAAGGCGATCCTCCACGCTTGCGACTGATACTACAGCGTCTTAAACGTAAATCTCCTGTCGCGCTTCTTTTTCTTCGCGATATTCGACATTCGCAATACAGGTTTGAGTGATGAGCTCGATACTACGCTCAATATATATATCGCTGATCGTCAACCAAGCGGGTCGTAAATTCCATAAAGTTGCCGTTTAGAAATGAAAAGATAAGGGGATGCAAGACTTGTAAATAAACGTAAAAAAGAAACAAAAAAGAGAAAATTAGTAATAATAACATAAAAGATAAAATTGCATTAAATACTATTAATTAAGAAATATTTAACCCTTAGCTGGCACACTTCACCAGAATCACATAGCTGGCACACTGGGGCCGTTTCAGACCCCACCACTAAAATGCTTGCTGCGAGGAAGCTATTGATTTTTTTTACTTAAAAAAATTCCAAGATAGTCTTCGAATGTTGTTTTAACAAATGCCATAGGTTATTTTGATAAAATGTAATATTAAGTATGAAAAAAATTGGAGAACGTAAAAGAAAACGAAAAAATGACTGTTTTCACTCAAAAATTCATAAGTCTTATATTTTAACTCTTCCATTTTTTAGTACCATTTTCGTACTATAGGGGGGCTTAAATTAGAGCTGAACTAGGCTGGGGAGTTTAATATCCCACAGTGCCAGCTAAAGGTTAAGTAGCAGAGATGAAATATATTGGGCAAAAAAATTTGAGAGGATAAATACCAAAATCCATTGTACTTTTAAAGGATTTGTAGAGTATTGTCATTATTTAATAATTTCACTTATACTTAAAAGAATCATTGAGTAAAACTCGCTATTCAAGTTTGATATACGTCATTTTCGGTACGTTTTTATTTCTAATTCATGATATTTAATAACCACGTCTGAATTATTTTACTGTTGGCTCGAAAGAAGACCAGTTCGACGTTGACTGTTACAAGCTGGAAAAGCGATCTCGCGAAACACGAATAATATTACCGAACCCGTAAACGTCGACGTTTACGACGTCGCGCGCAAATTTCGCGGCGTCTCGCGGGATTTTGCTCTAATCAAGTCGAGCCGTTATAAATTGGTCGCGGAGCTAGGCCCGCAATTTTACAACGCGACTGATTAAGAACCCGTCTGCTATCACCGATCGTTAAACGTTAAACTGGACGTTTTAACTCGCATATCGGGAAACCAGACGACGATAATTTTAATAGAGCTGCGTCTCACTGCAGGTAAATTAATTCGCTCTCGGAATCAACGATAGGGCGCAACGATGACGGTGCATCGAGAGTTTTGATTGGACGCTGATTTCTATATGAAAGATCGGAATGTATTCAATAACTGTATCCTTTTTTCCTCTGTAAATATGGGAAAACTCCATGCATTCGTTCCTATTTGTACTGTAATTTTGTACTATTTTCGTTCTCTCACTATCTAGATCGATGGGAAAATAATATAGTCTATACATATATTTATTCGCTATGGTATATTCATGTTATAAAGAATAGTTCAAAACGTTCAATACCTAAAATATTATTTTATTATATTACAATATTAATGTTTTATTATGATCTTAGACGTTGCGATGTCTATCATTTATCCATTATAACTCATTCGATAATCATTGGCCATTCGTCACATTTTACTGATAATTTCGAAATTTTCCGAAAAAAGCTCGGATAATTTACGTCGCGCTTCAATCGTTCGATTGAATCGACAAGCTTCAAGTTTTGCGGCTCGTTATTACGAATTAGTCACGGCGACGAATTCTCCCCGCTTGCAACAATAATCGATCGGATCCTTCAATAGATGCATATTATAGGTATAATAAGTCGTAATATTTGCGGATCAACGAGAATCGGGAAAGCGTGAAATGCAATATCGCGTTAACCTTGGCATACCAAATGTACCTTTATTCCCAAGAAAGTAGATATAATTGAGTTAAAGAACACTTCGAGAAACAAGGCATATATTTAAATGACCAAAGCTCCTGTATATAGCCTAATGTCATTTGAAAATATTATTTAAATAAAGTATTATATGTATATTATTTTATAGCATTATAGCTATAAGCTGGAACATTAATTTCAATATTTCCTTTAATAATATTAATTTATTAAATTTTCGTTTATTTAATTCTATCAGATCATCGCCCAAGAAATGTAAAAATTTGATTATGTTCTAAATAAATATTCAAAGAGAAGACATAAATTATGCATATACGAGATACATAAATATGTATAAAGATATACAATCTGTGAGCGGATAATGTGTCAAAGTGAAGTAAAGGCTAAATAATACGACGATAAACCGTTAAGGTGCCTTTTCACGTTGACGCTCGACGCTCATTTTCAGCAAGCAAAAATCTTCAAAAATAATATCTTTTATTTATATATTGTATATATATATATCCATAAAATATTATTACTTAAAGATATTACTTGAAAATAATTAATATTTTACGTATTTCGAAGTCTATGTTTGATTGTACTGGGACGATTAACGATGATTCAGCGACGACGCTGAATATTAAACAAATTCAGCTTCATTTCTTTGACGCTAGCGTCAAAGCGAAATCACCACGTTCACCTTGTTGACGCTCATTTTCAGCGTCTCATGAATTGGCACCTTTAACCGTTAACAGCGTGGTCTGCAAACAGCTGAACTACTTTGTAGATGAGTCTGCATCGTGGCCGGCATATAAAGAACTCTCTAGACAAAGCATCGGCGATGTATAGTCGTAGCTTGACACTTATTAGATTGTTAAAGGTACCAGAGCGAGACGCACGCTCGCGGGTATGAAAATGCATAGTCACACGCGTGAAGTTCATGGAATTTCTTGGTTACAAATCGTTACAGTTTTAGGAGATGACTGTCTGATAATGCAGTAATTATACGACGGTTAAATGGGAAAATAATATTTCTTTATTTGTTCTTCGTCCCATTGGTGCCAACTTTGGGAATCTTCTTATTAAGGGACTTCAGCATTTATAAATATATAGAAATTAATTCAGAACATTGCAGATAGAATAAATTACGTGTATTTTTTTATAATCATTGACTTTTATATTACAAATTTTGTATAGTTATGCTACAAAAGGAAGCAGTTTTTATTCTTTAGTTATACTTTTTGTGAAGCAGTAACTATGTTAAAATCGTTTTCGCATTTATAACGAAAACGGTAACGCAAATTATTTTATCATTCTTATCTAATAGATAGTGAGATAAATGGTTTACAAAAGATTCAATTCACTTAGATACAAACTGTAGAAATAATATACTAACAGAAATAAAACTACAATGTAATAATTTAATTAAAATGATCATGTTTATGATAGTCGCGTGAGATAAAATTGTATCTTCATATAATGAACCACGATTTAATATAAGGTGTCTACTTGTGTTAATTTATCAGTGAATGTTTCTAGTTAACGTTCAATGTATACTAATAAGATGATATTCTCATTGATATGAAAATAAAAATTCGCGGGATATAAAATATTCGCGAAGAATTTCAATCGCAGGAGTGCCTTCTGTCATTCCCCCGAAGCGGTGTTTTCTCTTTTTAAGCCACAATGACATCGCGAGGCGATCATGGGGGTTTCGCGCAAAAATCGCGAACGGTTTGTAAGCGCTTACGCCAGTGCATTCGCCGATAAGACCTCGCGATGCGTGCTAATTACGATTACGTTGCGTTTATATTATCGGACCGGGTCTGATTAAAACATTTCATTAAAACTTCCACGGAAACGTTTTCCTCCTGCCAACAAATTGCCCGTCGTTAGAGCGCCCGGCCAATTCGCCACGGCTCTCACCGTAATTACTTCGTTAGTGCGCCATTTTTGCGTCCCTCCTCGGACCGGGATGGACCGCGAGCTGAACATATTGCGAAATCCCACTCGCGTCCCTCGAATTCGCGCAATGTATGTACGCGCGAACGCGCGCGGACGCTCGCGAGGGATTTTTTTACGATGCAATTACGCGCGGCGTCAAGATTTTATTGCGTCCGCGCCGGATCCCGGAGCATTCTCAAGATGATGTATACTTGTGCTTATCCCGAAACGAGATTGCACGCTCGGCTTAAGATGCTTGCAATATTCCTGCCTGCGAAGTAGGGCTCGGAATTTGCTTGTCTGCAAAGCTATCCTAAAATCGCCAAACGTATTATAAGAGCAGTATGAGATAGAAAGTACAGATGGAAGGAACGATGTCTTTCTTTTTTGGAAATAAGTGATTTGATAAGATTTACCTTTGTTCTCTCCTTTTGTAGATGCAACAATGTAGTTCAAAAGAGCAGTAGCATCTTTCTCTTCTATGAGTCAAAATATATTCGCTCTTTATACAATTTATTGTATATTTATTTTCTTACTTTTTCAAATTCTAGCACCAACCATACGGTTGCATACTTTTCTTACGCTTATCAGGTATTTGCAAAACAATTACAGCTTCTAAAAAATAAAAATAAAAAATTGTAAGCCTCGTAACCAGAGGTGGATATCTTTTCGTAAAATTCAAAGAGGCGATCGCGCGAAGGTCTACTGTCTTTGCATTCGAGGCGGGATTAAGATTGGCTACGCCAGTGAGATTGCGTGCCGGCGAGCTCGTAGAACCGAGTACGCCACTGTGATATATGCTAATTGCAATTACACCGCGTGTACGCTATCGGGCCCGGTGCTCGGTGCTCCGCGTGACGAGCCACGGAGTTGCGCCAACTTTGCGCTAACTTACTAAACTCAAATTTAACTGGATCTCATTTGCCTCCACTTGTTCGAGCCGCAACGGTTGTACCTAGTCAGGCAGGTAGTTCCACCTGGAATTGAATTATACCGCCGCGTCCCGAGACAGCTCGCGCGCGGATGCACGCGCACGTGTTCGCGCGCGCGCGCGCGCGCGTGTGTGTGTGTGCGCGGCGCCGACTGTATATTTTCGCGTGCCAGATCACGCAAAATCGGGGAAAGCGTTTGTTGAAAGAAACAAATTACCGGCGCGAGTTCTAAAATGATATTTTACGAAGAGAGAGAGAGAGCATATTCTCCACGGCGCTGTCTGTGCAGGCAGCGTTTGTACGAGATGATTATTAATCTACGCATTCTCTCGCGACTGTGCGAGTCTTTCGACGTGGAGGTTCGGACGTCGAGAAAAATGCACTCGCGATTTCGTTACTCGAAAAATGATCAGCGTTACGAATATGCTTTAGATATAGTTTAGATACTTCTTCAGATATTGCTTCACTGTCTTAAATACCCTACAAATTAAAATTCTACTGATATGGATTCGAGTTAAAAAAAAGGCAAATATTCCGAGATAAAGTTCCCTGTTACATGATAGGAAGCAATAATAATTATCACGACATTCGCATAATCAGTTTTAATTATATCTGCATAAATTCAGAGGCCGTTTAACTTCGTCGAAATGTCCGTTATTTATGTCCATTATGCGACCGTTTAAATTAGCCACGTGGCACGCGAAAAATGCGTACCGATCGTCAATCGACGCGACGGTCGTCAAAGAAATCGCGATCGAATCGCCGAGCGTATAACTTTCCCGGCACAAAATTGCGTGGCGCAACGTCAAATTAAAATGTTCCTAAATGAAGATGTGATTAATTAGTATGAATGCGTCGTTTTCTCTTTTTGCAATCGTTCGCGTGTAGCTCTCTGCGCTGCTCCGACAGACTTTTATAATAATATTCTTAATTACGAGCGACGGTGCGATAAAATTTATTCACTCGACGGAATTATTCCTGCCCGGTTATCGCGTACTTCATCGATATTTTTGCGTTACCACGCACGACGTTCGTGCCAGTCGCGCGTTAGGAAAACACACAATAATCAGTCCTATATCGAGCGACATCGCATCGATGTAAAATCGAATGTTGCCGTAAAATGTAATTCAGGATTTCTTCATATCGCGCGATTTTTTTCGGATAAATATTCAAAATTACATCGTAGAGCGTACTTGTACGAATCTTTAATTGTTTCATACTCAAATTTTTCGAAACAGCGTTTATATAATTGTCCGTATATATATGAAGTACTTCTGTCAAGCATTTAATTGAAACGATTTCTTTGAGTAGTTAAAAATTTTTTCTCATAAAAGAAAGTTCTTACATAAGAATATATATTGTGCATTATGTTCGGTATTGTCTTCCTGCTATCTCTGATAAAAGAACGATAAAGACGTGACCAGAAGGTCTATTATGTAAGATTAGTCGCGCATTTTAGCGTTACAAAGGCAGTGGCACTCTTCCGTCCGAGGTACATTTTTGAGCGGAGAGCATTCGTCGCGGAATTGGGCTGCCATCGACCAGAAGTAACTCTCTGTCCCGTTTTGTTGCCGTTTTACGCAGTTCCATTTAACGGACGGATAGGTTTTAGTGCACTACGCCGGTCGCTGCACCTAGTCATTACCGCAGACAATTAGACACGATGACGAGCGGCCGTTATTCTTTTTTACATTCTTTTAATAAAGGCAGCACAGAGTTTCATAACCTTGGCAAACGTGACGACGGAGCGATAACGCGCGCCGACTAACGGTGAACCGATAGAAGTTGCGAGGAACCGAAATTGAATTTTTCACAAATGGCACTATTTATTTGCGAAACTTTGCGAAGAGATAGGCAGGACGACAAATGGCAAGAAAATACGTGTTATCTTAATTTTGCGAATAATTTGTTATGGTCGAATCGCGAATAAATTTTCCCCGCTTCACCGCGCTGCGGTCAGTCGTTGGACTTATGCTAATGCGTGGGGAATTGATAATGGACGAGCGACGTCTAACGAGACGCGTCGGTGTATCTTATTTCGTTCGACGCTCGCGCTCGCGAGCATCGAGTTTCGAAATCGTCTCTCGTTTGCGTGTAAAAGAGAGTATAATACGTCGTACTTGAGAGGCAAATCGGTTTTTGATTAAAATTAATAAGGCGATACCATGACGCTCCCATCCAGCGTGATTGCATTTTTTACTCTCATTTTTACATTATTTCGTTTTAGCGTCGATCTCGTGCTTTCAAGAAACTTTATTATCATAGTCCTTATCATTGTAATGCCCCATCATCAAAAGTACACGTGAAGACGAGATATTATGGCATAAAGTAAGAAATTTAATTATAAATTGTTCTTTGTAGGAAATCTTTATCTTCTCAAGAACTTGAAAAATTACCAATATGCCGTTTATTTTCTAACGATACGTGTGAAACCGTTGAAGTCAGAAAGTTTCGCTGAAGCGCAAGAAATCAATGGTAGCTATTTCTATGTATTTCTTTTACCTACTTTTATTATAATCACAGAAATGACATTTATATTCCTCGCACTCATGATTATGAGAAAAGCTTCGCGTATGGTGACACGCAGAGCGTGTTGCAATATTTAATTATCGACAAAAGGAAGAACGTAAGTAGGCGTTTCCATGTCGTAACAATTCCAACGGTATGTCAAACTCGATCGGCATTCTCGATTAAATCTTGCAGAGGAAATGAGAATTTTGCGAACATTCGATTAATCGACCGTATAATTATACGTAATTGATCGTAATTAACTGATATTTTACATTGGCAAGGTGATACGGCTTTTATAGCGATTTTCAAAAATACAAGTAATAAAAATTAAAAGCGTATGCGTGTGCAACTTAAAAAAAAATTATTGCGTACTCTCACTTTAAAACTGTTTGAAAACATTTAATCAGTGAAATTAATTAATTATTTTGAAAATAATTCATATACTCTAATTTGGACATAATAAAAAATTGGAATAACTAAAGATGTTTTTATTAACATATTGATATGTATAAAAAATTATAATGTGATATACATATACATTAATTATATTAAGTCCACGTGGTATAATATACATTTTTTATATCAAGTCCGTATTTTCTAAAATCTTCATATTTTATAAACATGAAATTTATGAAATTGTCTCCTTGTGCTTCGACAAAATAAGTAACAATGTCATTGTCGTTCAGTGTATCTTTCTGACGACATAATGCAAAATGGGCACGACATGCAGTTAGCGGTTTAGCGTTCCCCGACTAATTAGTGACTCGTCACCGTGACACACGGTGCACCAACTTTTATCGCGCGTCGCGACGAAGGAAAGCAGCGCGGCCCATTGGAGTGCGAGCTTTTCGAGGGAACGGCCAGTAAATCATTATGAAATTATCTCCGTGCATAAAGTCGAGTCCATTTGGGCATTTAAGTGGTCATCGCGTCGTCGTGGCGCGACCCACGACGGACGGGGGCCAACTGGATCTGGTCCCCGTGACAACAGAACCGAACGTATCGTAATATTATCGTTCGGGACAAATGACTCCGGTTACCTCCAATAGCTTCCTGCGAGACAAAACATGAGCCAGCAGGAAATAAAAGATTAAAAAAACATATCTCACGTTAATAGCATAGCACGCTAAACGGTCAGGAAAAATCGTTTCTTCGCTCGTCGTTGCATTAATTCTATTTAAATATATAAGACCTGCATTATGTTATTCCTTCTCCAATTCTTTTATTTTATTACTTTGCGATATCGTAAAATGATTTCGTTTCTCTGTGTTGAGATACGATGGAAGAACCTTCAACCGCGACAAATAGCAACTGACGAAAGCAAGAACTCCTGTCACGCCTGGAACCAATTGCCAAATGATGAGGCGAACGCTGAACGCCGCGCCGGTGTCACAGCGGTATACTCACAGTCACGAGACAGTGACGATGCAAATGAAAGACAATCTAGATTGACTTTTAATTGCTTTGTTAAGCCGACCCGATAATTACACGCTGTCAATCACGTTACAGATTGGTCATCGATCGAACGCTTCGTGTGGTTGCTTCTTAGTACTACCGTTATTGACCGTTTCCAAGAAGAATAACACATTCCTGCATATGTAATTAAAAACGAAATTGGTGCTCGACGTATGTACCAGTCATAGTTTGTGGGCCTGTGTTATTAAAACGAAGTTTCTCATTAGTCCCTGAGATTCAATAATGCTTGTGAAATCCGATTGATTTGAAATTGGCATTACTCTCCTGTTTGTTTTTCAATCTCCAAATATATTAACCTTTTAAAAAATATATATCAGATATTGATCCTTTAAGTTTAAAAGAAAATATAAGTCATTTTTTTGTCATTGGAAATACTTATATTTTATAGTCTTTCGATATGCTCGGAAATTAAAGCATTATACGTTCGAATCTTCCGTTCTTATAGAGATTCAGCGTTCCGTTAACTACTGAGAGATGCAGAATTCCTCATTCAAGAATTCGTAAAGCAACGTTACAGTCTGTCGAAACGCTATCAGCGCGCGTCTCTCCATAGTCGATAATCGGCATTCGCGTCCGTCCGTGACGCGCCGTACGCGCGCTGCGCCGCGCGCCGCCGCGTGCACGCACCCGCCCGCGTCGCGGCAAATAGATTCGTAAGCAGCGGCGCGTATCGCACGCCGCATCTCACGTGCACGCGGGCACTATACGCGCGCGCGAACACGGACACGGACACGGGCGCGGATGCACGCATCGCACGCGCGCGTGCACGCATATATACATCGCGCGGGCGGAACAGCCGCCGCGATCGGCCC
This sequence comes from Temnothorax nylanderi, assembly GCF_030848795.1. Classification (NCBI taxonomy): domain Eukaryota; kingdom Metazoa; phylum Arthropoda; class Insecta; order Hymenoptera; family Formicidae; genus Temnothorax; species Temnothorax nylanderi. Next base: position 104,870 of record NW_027249492.1, on the reverse strand, counting down.
CTTTGAAACCCCCCTGCGTGCGTAACTCGCGTAGCCGGTGCACTACGCAACGCGCACGTTGCACACACCGCGCGCCCGCCGCGCGCATTCTCGTTACACGACGCTTCAGACTGAGGACCCCGATAACGATAATTAATGTTGCCCCGCGTTGATTATCCCGCACGCGATACACGTCCGCCCCCTCTTTCATCGTCTGCGGCCTCTCTCTCTTGCTCCCCCTCCCCCCCCCTCTCTCTTCCTCATTGCTAATTCGCGCTTTTCCATCCCGATACCGCGCTGCCGTCTTCCACGACATGTTACTCTATCTATCTTTATTCGCCACTCTCATCCGAAATGCACTCTGTTGGGAGGAAATTTATCATAATTGGTTATCGATATCTATAAAAATATAATTGATAAGTATATTTCTCTGGTCACGTAAAGAATATCAGATATATGTTGGCTTATCGAATTCTACGTCATTCGGCGCTTAGATTATCACAGATTACTGCGCAGTCCACGAGGGATGGAGGATCAAGGGAGGAATCAAAACATTTAATTAATGCTTAACTATATCTTTTGTAAACCTTGCAATTTAATAAGATCATAAAAATAACTTGAAATTATTGTAGGTATTAGTAATGTTAAACTTGGATCGCTATTAAAATTTTCAATTTTGAAAGAATTTTTTACACCAAGGGAGAGATTTACTTCTGAAATTCTGCGAGTGTGCAGGCATCCTCGACCGAGGATTCGTGGAAGAATCGCGCGTCGTCGAGATCGGCCAGAGCACCGTGATAAGAAACGGACTAGTCGGCCATCGAGGTCGCGAAGGATATTGGAGAGAGATATTCGTTATTAACAAGGCGACGCCGCGCCGAGACGTTACGATAAGTGTATCCGATGAGTGCCTCGGAAATCCAAATCGGACGGAGCTGCCGCGGCGTTTGTTTCTCCGTTTCGTCGTCGCGCCGTGTCGATGCGAAATTAATCATGCGAGCCGAGTTCGGGGAATCCATTAAGGCCGAGTTCGGCGACCCGGCAGGACATAACCATATTGGCCGATATCGTCATTAAGAATCTTAACACGAGGGTCTCGCGGTATGGCACTCATGCCACTCATCAAGTGCGAGTGTGCGTCCCCCGAAATGAGGATAAATCAAAACCGCTCACTGTTTTTTTTCCCCCCCAAAGCAAATGGGAGTACGAGCGAATTATTTTTCACCTTCCGACATTATTCGTTAGTGAGTAAAATAATTAATTCGTAAATATAAGGCATAGAAATAATAAATCAGATTTTATACATCAGGATAATATCTGCTTATTTATTATAATTCCGTAATTCACGTACAAAGTATTTGTTTTAATTGTTGTCGCATGAGTATTAGAAATATGTTGCAGATATTTCTTATAATATTCGTTAACACGTTAACTGCCATGGTAGTCATCCGTGATCGCCTGACTTTTCAGTGGCGGCTTGGGAGTAATTGATAACTGGCGTTATTGAATTTAAAAAAAAAACGATTGTAAGAAATAAGTACTATTTAATATAAAATTTTGAATTACATAAATAGCTATATAGATACGTAAAGTGTGCAATTTATTTTTAATGCACTATCTAAACATAATTTTATTTAAAATTACATTACATAATATTTTATCATGCTTTTACATATTATAATAACGAAAATTTTATTATAGCGTACACGGTAAGACATATAGAACTAACTGAGCAAACACAACATGTTAATTTTATATTAGATCTGTTATTATTGTAGATCCTTTTGAGTTTTTCCACCTAAAATTGTTCTCTGCTTTCTTTATGTCTTCAGACGGCACGATTCAGGACAAATATATCTCCAATTCGTTGCTTATTAAAATGTTTCCAATTCATATTTCAAATCCGACATAAAATAGTTTCAAAATTATGGGGATCACAATACCTATTGAGGATTAAATCATGGCGGATTGTTTCTAACATGGCAATACTGCAATTCACGGTTCGCTCGGGCTATATCGTCGAATTAAAACGCGAAAACCGTACTAAGTTGCTATGATTCATGATGAAGTGATTAATCGCGTTCGTTCGCTCGCGGTAATTGCTATCTGCGATCGGCGATCGCCTCCGCTCGTGCTGTTCTAAGTTCGCGCGAAATGCTGCGCCTTGTTGATTCCTTTCGCGTAGATTACGTTGGTGGTCGGTCATTATCTTATTGTTTTACTCACCTCGGAGGACGAAAGATATGTTTAATTTATCGAATCAATGCGCTTTGTTAACGAAACGAACGAAATTATTGATGATTAATGATCGATACGGAAAGATAATAATTTGATTGCTTCCATATCACTTTTTGATTTCATTGAGTAACACTATTTACGTGATTTATTTTACTAATATATTTTATAGAATTTGTTATTATAAAAGTTATTTCTTACAATCTTCATTAAAAATTTTTACGTTTAAGCTTTAAGACTTCAGACTTTAAGCCTAATTTGGATTTAGGTTTTAGGTCTAATTTTACTTGCAATTCGTTTTCAATATCTCGCTTAAATGCATTATGTATCGGCAACGCAAATATTCCAACCAATATATAATATGTACATTTTGTTAACAAAGTGGGAATACATTAACATTTGTTTTCATTTCTTCGTAGAAAATATATACGTTAGAATAGATTATTCTATTCTTTGCTTGACCGAGTTTTAACAGTATTATCACGTGCGTTGCTTTTGTTATGTAATTTTCCATTGCAATGAGAGAAGTAGTATATTATGCTTCTTAAATGACTTAACATTCAGCAGAGACTTTTTAGCGTTAAAATTAACGTCTAATTGTAAGTTATGAGGCAATTAGAAGTCGCGAATTTTTCACGTACGTTAATAGATTTTGCGATTTTCAGTTTCTAGCTTTTTCCGCTTACTTTTCGGTCCTTGGGAAGAATATTTTTCCTAACTCCTTTTGCTTATCGCAAGGTTGCGGTAATTACTCATTTACGCTTTAACTGCTCGAACTATCCGTATCTGTAAACTAGAGATATTTGTAGTGTTTCGAGGAAACTTTTACAGATAAACGTGACGAAAAGTGAAAAAAATTTTTGTGAACACAAAGTGTAGGGGAGACCGGGGCTCGTTGGCACAAGAGGCAAGTTGGCAATGCGTTCCGTTTATGTATTTATAGCGAAAAAAACAATAGAAAAGTTATCTCTTATCTCTTAGAGATAAGTTATATAAGTTATCAAAATATCTCTTATATGACATAGATACTTTTCCCAAAGTTTTATTTTAATCAAACAAGTATTACAATAGAAAAGAGAAAACTCTGGTTCAAGAGGTGGCAAGTAAATTTTCGAGCGTTTCAAAATATCGTATATTAATGTTCTTCAGCTTGAGAAGTAAATCAAAGTGACGTATCATTAGTTAAAAGAAACGTTTCTGTTACTATATGACATGTTATTTTGAGGAACAACAGTAATTTATTGTAATAAAATGACTGAAATCAATAGTATATAGGGATGGGGTATGTTGGCTCATATCAAGGCACGCTTAGCTTGACTTGTTGTTGCCGCGCGCGTGAGACCTGTGTGAGTATGTGATTTGCTACCTACAATGCTGATAGAAGCTAGATATATGTATATTTATATTAATATTTTTATGTTGAAGAAATAAGCTACATCTAAAATAGTTTATAATTGTTTTTCTGGAACAGCATTTTGCTATTTGATCATTACAAAATAACTTTAAAAGATACAATCTTTATCAAGAAGTACGTATCTGTTACCCGTTTTGTGTTTCTATTACGTTTTCATTAATTTAACATGGACTTTTGTCGCATAGCCAACTTACCCTACTATCGGGGCAAGTTGGCTGCAATGCAGCATGTTCGTATTTCACTTATTACAAAGAAACTATACAGTATAAAGGATCGTTCCTGCTATGAAAATGTAGAGAAAGGTTCTCTCTATCATATTAGTACTGTTTAACCATGATAATTAGTTTGTTTAAAAAATCAAATGCCGAAATTGTGAAAACTGTGCCAACGAGCCCCGATCTTCCCTACTCCTTTTATTATCTCGCTATCTGTGCAACGCGTTTAGGTTTCTCAAAGACAAAGAAATTCTCGAACAAAAGAGATTCTGTTATTGTCGATTTATGAGTAGTGTTAACTTACAGTGGACTATCGCATAAATGGACCTTCCAATGGCCTAATCGTAAGTGCCTCTTCATTGCTGGTGCGTGCACCCATTTGATAGTCGAGCTCGAGAGAAAAGAAAATGAGACGAAGAGGTTACCTGCTCTTAACCGATCAGGTACAAACTCTAATGGCTTGGCCGGCTTGACTCATATTCGTCGCATTTCATACGAATGCATGAAGTCGTCCTAGCAACAATTGTGTTTGACGAGGGTGTTTACTTTAATAGAACATATCGTTGAAAAATAAAAATTTAAAATATATTCAAAGATGGATTGGCGTATTAATAAAAAAAAAAGTTTTGTCAAGTTACTGGTCAATTATAGAAAGAATATACTGAAGGAATCGAAACAAATGTGCGCAGTGCCTGTTTGACGCACTGCCGGTGTCAGTTCGTTAAATAAGACTAATTTTACTCTATATTTAAACTATCTATCTATATTTAAACAAAAATGGCATCCACTTCAAGTGCATAATCATAAGTAATTATAATACTAATATAACGGTTAGACTTCCAAGTACATATAGCATATAAAGTAAAACTACCTAGAGGTAATAATTTAAACGTCACTGGCATGGCAGCCGATATGAAAATTAAATAAATTCTGCAAATATGACTTTAATACATTCTATATAAATGCCGCGCAGTTAGTTATATTTCACGTGGTAGACAACTGATTTTTATCGCAGTGCTAAATCGCTCATACTTGTAAAGTGAAAAAATTAGATAAGACCACGGTAGTATGGAATTATTTAACACAAACACAGTTAACAGTCAATACTACAATACTTAGATTAGAAAGTAAGTAAATGACTAAAATTATCGCATCAGTCTTGTTTTAGACAAAGAAGTGCGTGCAGTGATACTACTAGTACTGATACTACTATTATTAGTATCATACAAATAATTTGATTTTTTGTTGCATTTCGTTTATTTTTTTTTTTTTTATTGTAATAATGCAATTATTTTTTCCGTGCATCTTGAAACATAATAATAAAAAAATGATATCCTAAAAAATGACAGGTTGTCCTAAAATTCCCGTGAAACGAGTATATTTTTATTAAATTACTTACGTAATACGCAAAAATATCAAAACATGGAATTTGCTGAACCTTCTAAAATATTGAACATAACACATTTTTAGATGTGCTATCTTGCTGTATACATAACATACGTCTGTATGCATATGGAATCATTCAAAACAAGTTGTCTTGGATAAAGGATTTATTTCTCCGTTGTTTAAATACATTTAATTTAAATAGCAGTAAAGAGATAAGCAGCCTCTGTCTAAAACTATTGGCTCTGGATTATCTTAGCATTAATTACGCATAATTCAAATATCCTACAATGCTTCGAAACGAAAAATTTCCGTATGCGTGATAACAGTAAATACAAATGAGGTCGCTTTGTTCGGTTTAAATAACTTGCAACAAAGTTTACCAAAAAAAAGTTTCTAAAATATTTCATTTAAAATTTCACGCACGTAGAAACCGTTTCACATGCTAATTTCATTTTTTTTTTTCGTTCATTATAAATAAGCAATATTAAAGAATCTCTGACAATGAGTTAAAAATTTGATACTATCATTTTGAAAAAAAAGCTTATTAAAAAAATTCACTTGAAACATTTATGTCATACTAGTATGACAATATTTTGTATTTTAATGATTAATTTAATGTTAAATTTTAATGTAATTTCTTTAAAAAATCAGTCCAACTTTTTTTGCAATGTGTAATTCCCTATTTTGAACATCGCATCATCGTGAAACGTTCATAATTGGAGAAAAGAGAATCTTTTTGACTTATATCAGTTTTTAATATTAATTATCTTGATACGACTGAAAAAAATTTTCCTTTAAACCTGGAAAAGCTAAGATAAAAACAATTGGAATTCTGTAGTAAATAATAATAATAATAATAAATACTCCCGTGAATACTTTTGTTTTCCAAAATGAGAGAAATATGACATAGGTACTGCTGTTTAGATTAATAGCTTCGTTATATCGTTATATGTATGAATGCACACAGATACATATACCATCTCAGGGACAGGGGTTGTTATCAGGAACTAAAGTAGCAGGATGACTTCGTGGTAGGCCTCTCTATCTTAACCAAATTTACGGAAAACACTCAGCCCGGAGGCCACCGTCGCCGGGAATCCTTGTCCTACCACCGACGAATGATCGGAATTCCTGGCATCCCTCTCTTTCTCTCTCTCTTTCCCTCTTTTTTCCTTGGAGACTTGTGACCTTAGGCCCTAACTCCGCGAGCGTGTTAAACTCGTGTTTCCTAATGGATTCTCAGAATCGTCATGATCGTCTCCAATCACTCGGGTCCCGTACCTGCGGCCTGCCCTTTCCCTTTCGCCCCTCTGATTCACGACGCGAGCGAGATTGAATTATCCTTACGTAATGCATCTCGTTCTACAACTCGACTCGGTACCACGATAGCCCGCAATACTATTTGAATTAACGATTACAGTACTATTGTGATATATATAGGTATCTGTTGTACGATAAAATGTATTTGGTTCACCTATTGGTAAGGATAATAAGCGTCTTATCACGTAAATGTCAGTAACAAATTGCATGACTTTATTTCGATATACGATGTTGTTACTACAAATTTTCGATAAAATATCTACATAACTCGAATGAAAAGAATATATTCTACGCGTGGAAAATAGACTCGCACGAATTACTTCTTCGTTTCAAGTTTCGTCGAAGTTCACGGGATAATGGCTAGTGTTGTGGGGATTGCGCCGATATCTGCTTCACGCGGAAAATATTATTGCGAGCGCGATTTGCCCCAATCTTGCTCGAGTTCATCGTTCTTCGTCATCGTTTCTGATGTAGACCTCAGACGTAGCCTCGCTCCTCGTCCTTCGTTCCTGACGCGGAACTAATGGTGGTATCGCGACGGTAACGAAAGACGACGACAACGACGACAAAGAACTTTCAGTGCCGCCTCCGAGGACACAGATCGTCGCGCAGTCGAGCCGCGATGAGGGCGATGACGATCCGATAAAATAACGAATCGTCGCGGTGCGATGCCTACCGACAACGTAACACCTGCCTGCGTCCGTTGTGGATGATTAGAGGACAGACAGGTATTGCGAGAGATTGAAACTTTTAATCGACGTAATAGGAAAGAAAATTATCGTGCCAGCTGATCGTCGTAGCGTACGCAAAAGTGAGTTAATACACACAGAATTAAAAGAGAAATGTGCTACCATACCTGGATTAGCAATATCAAACTGTTTTAAAGCTACTTGACGTAGATCCTGGTGAATTAATTTTTTTTTCGTTTAATTACAGTTAATTAAAAATTAGAATTAATTAATTAGAAAAGATAATTCAACAAAATAAATTAAATCTAATATTGTTTCTTCACTATTTTCTAGATTGTAATGTAACGTACATTTAATCATTTATTGACGATTGAAGATTTTTTAATTTTTTTTATGTTCGAACAAAATATTTTTTTACTCGAGATATTAATTTTGATAGGTAACTTCTTATTATTTTTTTACTTAACAATCAAGCTAAGAATTCTTTTTTAATCCGTGGATATTACAATCCAACACGATCGTTGTTGGCGAATTACGATCGTGCCCGGTGGACTCGTGCGGTCGTAAATATCCTCTCCCTTCGAATGAGTAAAATAAAGCCAGCGGGACACGAAAACAAACACCCGTCGAACAGGCGAAACGATCGCGAGGAAAAATAAGAAGAGGTAGGTTCGGCGAAGAGAAGAAGCGATCAAGTGCAATTGAAACGATCTGCCGGATCGGCCGATTTACAAGCGGCCGGAAAGAAACAGCTGTCCGATCCGTCGAAGCGGATCGACGCGATGCAAGAAGAAACGATACAAGATCCGCAATAAAACCGTCGATATAAAAGTTGCAAATTCATAAGTAGATACATCCGACGTCTTCTAGGAGACGTTGTGTTTTATTTCAATTTTTTTATCAATAATAACTCTCGCTTCTATCTGTTATCTTTATTATAGGGCGAGGAAAATTAATCTTTTGCTATATTATATGTATATTCTTAAATCGCACGTATCTCACGCGATCGTATATCGGCACAACGGTAATTTATATCCTGGAATAGCACTTTCACGCCTGCCATCCCGGTTTAGAATCTCCGCTTCGCATGCGTACCGTGTCACCTAAACAATGCCGAAATTTGGAAACGACAACGCAATGGATATCTTTACAATCTATGTCGACGATACCATTATATTATTCCGGCTTCTTTATTACGTTTCCTCGTGTTTTCTCTCAGGACGGGAGGTAATTTCGGCTGTAATTTCGCCGGTCATTAAGACACGCACCTGCCGATAATCTAAGTAATCCCTTGGTGTAGCTAGATCTGATAGCAATATTACTGTTACTCGTAATGACGCGTCGTTGAGATGCTTTAATGATATTTTAAATGAGAAATCTAGTCATTTTTCTGTTTGTTAACGATTCGTGGATAATTTTTCAGGCTGATAATTAAATCGTATGTATAATTGTAGAGAAAATTGTATACGTATGAATATATAGCTATTACTATTTATTTATGATCGATATTTTTATTATTTTAAATACTATAATTTTCAAAATACTAAAGTTGTTGATATTTTAAAAATATATTAGAATGTATAGAAAATTTTCTTTTATTTTCTATTATAATAACATATACCAATTATATATATACATATATTTGTTATTTACAATATTTAAGTATTGGCATAAATTGAAATGCATGAATGTAGCAAATCCTGATTACTTTTTAAGTCGCTATTCAAATACTTGGGAGGAATTATGTCCCAGGCAAAATATAATTGCTTTTTAATTAAAAAATGCATAAATAAAATGTCTCCTGCCGGAGTTTAACGAATGGCTGCCTCTGCGATTCGATGAAATTTTATAAACTTTCTGAGACAGAAACATCCGCTGATTTATCTCACCTGCATAAGATTGAATAGAGAATAGTATATTTAACGAGTGTGAGTTTTTTCTTTGTGAACTAACAAACAACTGCGTCTCTATCCTTCCTTATCCTTCGGTTCTATTCCGTCGATTTGCTCTATATCAATTAGCGGAATTCCTAATTGGCACTTCATCCGGATGCGCGTGTCTCTACGTCCCCCTTGCCTCCCCTATCATTGCGTTTCGATTCTGCGAAACAAGTTAACGAGGTGAACATTTTACGTTTGATATTTACTCCGGGCCCGCCTTGGGTCTGGTTTTATTGAGTCATATATCAAAGCTTCGGGCCCTGAAAAAGCGAGAGGAGTAGGAAGACTGGCGCGCACACGTTTGAATCGACTGACGGAGTTCTCGCCTTCGTAAACTCGGAAGTTCATCGCGGTTCCTCAGCCCCCGAGCTGTCAACGAGTCCGCTTTAAATTTCAGATTGAGTCAATAATACCGGCTTATTTGTCGTTAATCATTTTTAACCGGGAGAATTAATAATAAAAAAATAACATATAAAAATAAATCTTAGAATATTAACTACTTTTCTCATAAATCCAGTTGAAACAAACATATTTTATTTTGAAGCCCTTAGGATTCAAAATAAAATTGGAGATTATGCGTTCTCTTATTTTATTTTTTAATTTTAACCTGATTTTTGTTTTAATTTAATATATTATTTTTCTGTTATATATACTATCTCGATGTCTGTATCTAGATAAATTTGTAGCGTTACGTACTAAGTATTTAATTAATTTAAAGAAGTTTGCTTGTGATGTAACACGCGTCTTACATCGAGACGCGTGTCCGGTTTCCGTGATTCTCCGCCATTCGACCGTGTTTGAGATTAAAATGTCTCGAGTGCGCGGGAGGGCCAGTTTCGAGACGAGACGCGAGCGGATAAGGATGAAGCTGAACCGAGGAGATGATCATTGCGCTCGTCTTCTCGGCGCTTGGACGGGGAGCGTGGGTTTCGGTTCGGCGCGCGCGCGCGCGCGCGGCCATGCATTCCAATAAATAACGAAACAAAGGAGCTGCGAGGCCCACCCCGCCCCATCTGGTCCCGGCACCGGGCCCCGCCGCCATATTTACATCCGATAACGAGCCGCCGGCAGATATTTACATTTTTAATAGCATAAACCCACAGAGCCTCGGTCGGCTCGCTCATGGCAACACGCTTTCCTCTCCTTTCCGTTCCCCTTTCCACTTCTCTCTCTCTCTCTCTCTCTCTCTCTCTCTCTCTCTCTCTCTCTCTCTCTCTCTCTCTCTCTCTCTCTCTCTCTCTCTCTCTCTCTCTCTCTCTCTCTCTCTCTCTCTCTCTCTCTCTCTCTCTCTCTCTCTCTCTCTCTCTCTCTCTCTCTCTCTCTCTCTCTCTCTCTCTCTCCTCCCCCTCCCTCTCCCCCCGGCCCTGTGGCCGTTCGCCATCAACAACCCCACCGCCGACGCCATTTATTAGCCTTAATTGATCGAAAGGGGTCTCTCCCACCCTCGCGTACTCTCTTTCGTCTTCCCCTTTTCCATCTTTCTATCCCCTTCATGCGAGCTAGTTCGCATTTTTGTCCGAGACGAAATTTCATTAGGTTGCAGCGAGGAAAGGAAACGGGGGAGGGGGGGAGAAGTGGAAGAAGCGGATGAGATACGACGGGGGCGAGGAAATGAGCCGTTCTTTTCACCGCGCAGCATATGACGCTGGCGCCTTCATAACGATTAGGACCGGCGGCGAGTTAACAGGTGATACCTGCGGAGAGATCACCCGTGACCGATCTGTTTTACCCCATTTCGGGATAAACCGAGGGGAACGCGCGCCGCGCCGGTCGGTGGAAAATATCTGTTTAACAAGAAGACGAAGGAATTCCTGAGTAATTTTCCTACCTTAATTAACTGCGCGTGTACGAGATATCTTTCGACAACTGTATTATACATCAGGGTGAATCGAGAAAGCTACAAAAAATGTTAGAGCGTACAATACCTAAGTGATTAAGGAAAGCTTATTAAATGTACGTAATAATTCTATCGATGGGGTAGGAAGTTTTAACCCTTACGTCCTCATCGTAATCATACAGCCATGTACTATGAAATATGAAATAAAATATTACTACAGTTTATATTTTTATATCTGTGAATATTAGTTTCTTATAATCTTATATGGCTGTAAAGATTTTACAATTGTATAGATATTTAATGACTTCTCGATATAAAATATAGTTATTCATTTTACTGTTTCGGTGATCAAAGTTATCAACTTATCAAAGTTATAGTATAAATACAATAAGAGCTTAATTACAAGTTCCTTGAAATATTTTATGTGGTTGAAAAATTAGAAAAATAAGCTTTTATTATGTATATAATAATTCAGAAATAGAAAAGTCCCCTTAAAAATGTCAAAATATTTTTATGCATCACTTATTTATCATGTAATGTGCTGTTAAATAATTTGGGAATAAAAGGGTTAAGTAATTCGCTTCCTATTTCTTGTTGCGCTTTTCATTTTATATTTTTGAGTAGGAGACTTTTGAACGAGATTCACCCGCACACTTCTTGTTCTACTGCGATGAAGATCCGGAACTTCCTTTAAAATCGAATGACGTCACATAGAGAATCCGCCGTAGCGATAGTAAAGCAATACAACGTGTCAGGAAACCGCTTCGTTCATAAAATATCATTATTTTGATTCACGGTTCACGTTAGAGCAATTAGATTGATAATTAGGCGAGCGTCGCGACGTCGTGCACCAAAAGCGGTCGCCCAGTCGCCTTTAACTCATCCGAACCACAGGAAGGCATAATCTATCGCGGGTCGGATATAAGTTGTTCGAGTTTGAGGTAAGTTAGTACCGAGGGGGTGGCTGCACCGCTCCAGCCACGGACGAGCCGCACTCGTGGGAGGGGTTAATTGGATGGAGTGTTTGCACTCGCAATTAGCGATTAGTAATTACTTCCTATGCGAGCGGATAGGCGGGTGGAAGGGGGGGGGGAGAAGAAGGGGTCTTTGAGGCTTCGGCTGTTTCGGACCGACGGAGCGATTAATGAGCCAATCGGCTAATAACGCGTCACGCAAGAATACGCGGTAACCGTTTTGCCGTCGCGTTGCCATTTGCGTTGTGTACAATGTACTGTTGCCGTTAATGCCGTTATTACCCCTCTTTCTCCCTCTTTCCCGGTTGTTTCACGCCGGTTGTTGGCCCTCGCCAACGTCGTCACTCCCACACGAGGGCCGTGGGCTCGTTAGCGAATTACGACACTCTCCCGCGCGCGCGTTTTATGCAGGGATAGTAACTTAGAGAGCGGGCGAGCGCGCGTTAATCCACTTTCCGCGGTCAATTGCACAGCGATTGACAAACATCGAAAGGTACAAACATCGAGAGAGCAATGGACTCACGAGACTGAATTGTTAAATAATATTCTGTACAATAAATTCTATAAATATATAAAAATGTCTTTCGCACAGCATTATTGTAAAAATATTCTAATTATATGTTTTTATGTTAATTTATGTTAAATTCATCGTTCGAGGTAAAATATATATAAGTATGCAACATATTTGTAATATAAAACTCGTCGACCTGACGCGGTAATTTCAAGTACGCCAATATAGAAGCATTTCTCGCTAAATACGTATCCAATTACGTGCGTGTCCAATTTATTGTTTTATTACCGTACAAAGTACTCAATGCTTAATCAAACGACTGTAAGTTTCTGCAGAATGCCTTGTCAGATTTACGCCACGGTAAACATCGAACTCATCGGCGTGGAATCGCCGGCCTGGAAGTTTGCGGCGAGACGTCCGCGACTCCCCATGCAGCCTGTATCCCCGATAATTGGTCTTACGAGCCGCCATTTAATAAATAAGCGAGACAAACGATCGCCACGCGATCGTACGTTAAAATTCGTAGCGTCGCCCTTCGTTTATCCGCCAGTCCAATAAATTCTCGCGATACTTCGCAAATCATCTCTCGGGGTCTCGCGAGCGTTCGGCAGAGAGTTTTGCGCGATATGCTCGAGAGACTCGTGGTACCGCGGCGCGGCGCGGCGCGGCGCGGCCGCGGCGTCCGCGAGAGGAGAGCAGCCGCGAATTTCTCAGAATATACCGAGCCCACGTGAAATATGTACGCACACGTACGTACGCGCGCGTGTGAAAAGCCCGACGCGGGATAAAGCCCCGCTAATTGGTGGAGCGAGGACGAGAGCGAGATCGGGGTGGTGAACGCGCCGGCACACCACCACCGCACCGGCCGGCTCCGCGGCTCGCGTAATTCCGACTAATTTATTTGATTGCGCCAGCATGCCCGGCGCTCCTCGTCGTAATAAGACTCGCCCCTGCTCATCTCTGCCCTACCTGCCCGACCTGCCGTCCGCGGCCCAACCCCCGTCGCCAAGAAAGTGAAGAAACGCCCGCCCGAGTTCGATCCTCGATACGGTTTCGAGTTTCAATCTTGAGATCGCATCGCGCGCGCGAACGTCGTTTGCTCGACTCGCGAACGACTTGCTCGACCGCGTGATTAATTAATGGAAGAGAGATGAGCCTTGACCGAACTTTTTGCTTGAAATAAAGCTATTCTTACAAAAAATAAATAAAATTAAGGCAGCATGTTAGTATAAATTTTGGAGCGGTAAATAGAAGTAATCGAAAGGTATCAGCGTTATTTCGCACCTATCAATTTCTCATTAGTTTTTTACTCTCGGTATTTTCACAATTATTACAAATGTTGCGTAATCATTTAGTTTGATTTATCGACTCTTGTTACATTTATTGCTTGCTCGATATCGCTTTCATAGTGATATAATTTTTATCTCAATATTTCTTGACCATCTTACTCCACAAAATTTACAATGCGAAGGGGGGCGGGGCCTAATACCTTTTAAATCGATTTTCTTTTCTTTAATCTTCAAATTATTTTTACAAAATAAAAATTGCAATTATTTGTGGAATACACTTGACTTAAAGAAATGGTGATTCTGCAGTTACGATTTTTCCTTCTTCCTCCCTTAAGTTTCCGACAAAAGTGCAGATTCTCGCGGGTTCTCTCTGAGTACCTTAACAGCTCCTTAACGAGGATCAAAGGAACGATATCCTCGTGTCATCGCATATACGGACCCATGCGAATGCGCGTGTGCAGGTTTCAAATGCGCTGTAGGAACCCTTAATAACAATGTCGCTCGCAGTTAGTACATGGGCGGTAGGTTAGTTAGCTAAGACCGCAGATGTTCGGCGTTTGAGTAGGAGGAAGGAGGAGGGGCGGGGGCAGAGAACGAGCGGAGGGGCAAGCGGCGAACGCTAATAAAACACAATTAGCGGGGCCGACCAATCAGCGGGCAACGCGGCACCATATACGCACGTGTAAAACCCGCGCGGCATTATTTACAGCCCGCCCGGCGCGTATTATTGGCAGAGCTCTGTTTGTTTTTTGCAATTAGCCGCGCGATGTTGCGGGAACCCGTGGAAGTTGACGTTGAAATTTTCGACAGCCCCTCCGGCTCGTCTCGAAGAACGTGGGTCTAGGACTTGAGACATTTTTTTGGACTTACCTTTCGGAATTGTTTCAGGATATTTGAGTTCTCATAAGCTCGATGCGAGTACCTTCCATAATGAAGAAGTTAAGTAATTCTTTATGACAAACATACCATAGCCGTACGAATCAGTATATAAAAATTTTATGCAATCTATTTCATTCTCTATAAAATTTTTAAAATTATTTATCATACGTACATATTTTATAAAAGAATAATTTTTGCTAGCTTGAATAATAAGATAATTTAATTATTTATTCAGTAAGAAATGAAGTTCTTCTGGAAATAAATATGTTTGAAGAAATCCGTCAGTCGTTTCGCAATATGCTATAAAAATTACTTAATATATTGGGTGTACAACTTAGTTCGGTCCGTTTTCAAAAGATGGCTCTAGGTGCTATAAATGGTTGACGGCGACAGCTGATTTTTGCTGTATCGTGAAGTGTCAACATCTGTCAACCAAATATTGTTTACAAGCCTTTGAGTTTTGCACAACAAGTTTAATTTTTACTGCGTTGAAAATGTCGAGTTTTGTTCCAAATAAGCACCATTTGCGGGAAGTTTTGATTTTCTGTTTCAATTGGAAGAAAAGTGCAGCTGAAGCGCATCGAATGCTTGTGAAAGTGTATGGTGAATCTGCACCATCGGATAAATCTTGCAGAGAATGGTTTCGACGATTTAAAAGTGGTGATTTTAGTGTTGAAGACAAAGAGCGTTCGGGTCAACTGAAAAAGTTTGAAGATGAAGAATTAAAAACATTACTCGATCAAGATTCGTGTCAAACGCAAGAAGAGCTCGCAAAAACATTGGAAGTTACTCAACAAGCTATTTCGAAACGACTCAAAGCCGCGGGATACATCCAAAAGCAAGGAAATTGGGTCCCACATGAATTGAAACCGAGAGATATCGAACGACGATTTTGCATGTCCGAAATGTTGCTTGAACGGTACACTGCAAAACATATCCTCTTTATATATAAAGGACACTTCTATTTTATAACGGAATATACAATGTTAAAACGGATTTCTTTTGTGTCCATTTTATTTAAGCGTGACTGACGCAATTCTTAACGTGACACTTTATTCATATATATTAAAATCCTTTATATAAGTAGGACTGATAGTGATTATTATTAAGACAGACGTTATAACGGATAATGTAAAGGACATGGTCATTGGTTGTGGTTTCCGTCATATATATTTAAAGCGGACAAAAATAACATAACCATGATGGCAGCCTGATCTTCTTTTGTTGCCCGAACAACGGCTCGGCCCGGACGCGTACAAGTAACGCACGGTGGCGGCCATCGGCCCAATCGCGGCGATAGCGCTCGCGATTCGAGTCGGGGTGTCGGTCGCGGTGCGAGGTGGCACACACGACACGATGCGGCCTATCGAGATGGTGTAGTAGTGTAGTGTAGCGCGCGCGCAAGGCGGGCCCCTGCGTGAGCGCGAGAGAAAGAGTGTGTTTTCGTCCTCGCCGTCGTCCTCGCCGTCATCGCCGTCGTCTTCGTAGTTCGAGAGTAGAGTGCACCTGCGGATCGCGACTCGTCTCCTGCCCTTCGTCGCTCCCGTTGCATCGTTGTTCTACTCTGTCGTCCTCGTCGCCGACGACCGTCTCGACGATCACTGTGCCATCGTCATTGACCTCGTCGTCGCCGTTGTCGTCGCCGCCGCCGCCGTCGTCGTCGTCGTCGTCGTCGTCGTCGTCGTCGTCGTCGTCGTCGTCGTCGGCGGCGGCGGCGGCGGCGGCGGCGGCGGCGGCGGCGGCGGCGGCGGCGGCGGCGGCGGCGGCGGCGGCGGCGGCGGCGGCGGCGGCGGCGGCGGCGGCGGCGGCGGCGGCGGCGGCGGACGTCGCGAGACGCCCGACGTCGTCATCGAGACGGATTTCACCGATTACCCTGGATTACTCGCGACACGACGCCCGCGGATAATAACACAAATGTGTGTTTTTTTGTATTCGCCTTTACATGAACGTGAAACGAGCGAAGAAGCTTGTACGCATGAAGGTAAGTTTTTATTACAAAAGTAAATCATTTATTATACATTATCATCTTTAACCCTTTAAATACGGCTGTCGTCAATAGACGACGGAACGAAAATTTCGCGAAACACGGCTGTCGTCAATAAGAGACTATACTATATTTTTTTGCGTTTGGACAGCCAGTTTTATTAATATATACCAGTAGTTAAAGAGTTAAATGTATATTACATATAGATCTCGTATATTATATTGCGTATATTACATTATTATATTGCGAACAGAAATGAATAAAATTGTACTGGTTCATACAGTTGCAGTAGTGGCGATAGAAAACTTGACTGGCCCAGCATTTAATGAAGTCAACAATCAAGAGCAAGATTCTCAACAGACTGTGCAATCTGCAAGCAATGTAGTAGAGGACAACTACAAAGATATTTAGTTTACCAAGTTTACCAAGAGTAAAGGACTTTTTTCTCGAACAGGTAAAATCTTATATAATAAATTGTTATAACTATTTTTGTTGCTTTATTATATGCTCAAAAATATATATTACCTCTAATTTTTGTTTTGTGTAATTTGTGCAGAAAGTTCCAGCATTTGAAGATCTAATTACACCTTTTCCTGGACCAAAAGTATATTACAATGATACTACAGCCTGGCTTGTAATCAATGAGATTGATCAACTGACGATTTATGTTACATCTGCGGAAGAGGCAGTCGCTCTGGGATTAGCTGTTTACTACATAAAAGATCTGAGTTATCCATCATCTTTTAGCCAATTGCTTGGTTTAATTGAATCTTTGTGCCTGGGTAATAATAATCAATTTTTGGGCAAGCGAGCTAAAGAAATTCTATCCATGTGTGTTTCATAAATTGTAATGCAGAGTTTTTTCTATTATTATGTTTATATTTGTAGTTTTGTTTTTGGATTTTTGAGCTCATCCTTCCTTTTCTTTTATAGGTATATATTATATGTATAACTATATATGGATAAAGATTATTTTTTAGTTTCTTACTTGCTTATTCATACTTTATATATAAATTTTCTAATCACATAATATAATGTTTTATATACATATATGTAATAAGTATATGTGAGTACAATAAAATATTGTCTTTCAGGTAATATGTTCTTCTTCATATCCGGAAAAGAATCTAAAAGGACACCACACAAAACCACGGGAAAAGGCCTTTCGGTCAAATTGTCTCAAACTTCTAAATAAAAGAGGGCATAAAATAAGAATTTTAGCGCAAACAAAAGGTCGAGATGTTGACCCGTTCGGGAGTTATTTAGGGTCAAAGTTCGAAAAAGCTAATTATTTACCCTAAATAACTCCCGAACGGGTCAACATATCGACCTCTGGTTTGCGCCAAAATTTTTCTTATTTTATGCCCTTTTTTATTTACGAGTTTTAGACAATTTAACCGAAAGACCTTTTCTCATGGTTTTGTGCGGAGTCCTTTCTAAATTTTCGTTTTATTTATAACGGATATATTATTCCGTTTTATTTATAACGGATATATTATCATAGGACAAGGTCCTGTACATATAATTCCGCTTTAATTTCATACTTACATAAAGTGGAAAAAATGTCCATTTTTTCCGTTATAGTTTCGCGGAATTTAGAGTGGATATGTTTTGCAGTGTACAAAAAGAAGTCTTTTCTGCATCGAATCATTACCGGGGACGAAAAATGGATTCACTACGACAACCCGAAACGCAAAAAATCGTATGTAAAGCCCGGCCAACCGGGAACATCAACGCCGAAGCCGAATATCCATGGTGCCAAGGTAATGCTCTGTATTTGGTGGAATCAGAAGGGTGTGATCCACTATGAGCTGCTAAAACCTGGTCAAACCATCACGGGAGACTTCTACAGGCAACAATTGATCCGTTTAAAGCGAGCTATAGCCGAAAAACGTCCAGAATATGTGACCAGACACGAATCCATAATCTTTCACCATGACAACGCTCGGCCTCATGCTGCTGTTCCGGTTAAAAACTATTTGGAAAATATCGGATGGGAAGTTCTGGCTCACCCGCCTTATAGCCCAGACCTTGCCCCTTCCGACTACCATTTGTTTCGATCGATGCAGAACGCTTTGACTGGAATACGCTTCACTTCAGAACAGGGTATCAAAAATTGGCTCGATTCATTCTTGGCTTCAAAAGATGAACGCTTCTTCCGCGACGGAATCCATAAATTGCCAGAAAGATGGTTCATTTATCTTAAAAAACGCATAAAAGAAATTGCGATACGTAAATCATTTTTCCTATAATGTTTACATTAAATTATACATTAATTACGAGAAGTATTACGATGACTTTGCGAGATTACAGGCCTCGATTACTAGTCCTGTTAATCGACTTGCAAATTTAATTCGTGTGCCATAGATTGCGGCTTGTCGCGTACTTATAAACCATGTCCAATGATTATATCTTTAGTGAAGCCATCAATCGCGCAGCGTTTAGTAAATAATTTCTAATAACACGGAATGTTATTTTTATTAATTATTTCTAGTAGCACGGAATTTTTACTTAATACGCTTAATTGCAAATTAGAAAATTTATCAAGTATTATTTTTAATAACATTCTTATTTCATAGATAATTCTTTTACGTTTTTCATGCAATTATACATCAAAAGAACAGACATTATTGGTTCTTGAAAATTTCGCTTTTTAGCTAACGTAATGAAATAATAAAACGATATAATATGACTTTATTCTGGCGAAAAAAGAGATTTGTATTGAGGAATACCTAACAATAAGAAGTACGAAGAAAGAGATTCTCATAAATGTGTCTTAACATTCGAAGGATTAAACGGGTAGTTTCAGGCGTATACCCGACGATAAAAGTTTCGTAATTTTATGCAATTATACTGCAATCACTAATTTGAACGGAGAATTTGCGAGCATGGGGGGTTGTACGTAACGTTTCCAGAACGATGAAATTTTAAACGCGAGGGTGGATCGTTTGTGTAATGGGATAACGGGAATCGATGGGTGGATATAAAGACGTAGCTTACCCCGCGGGGGAACATCAACCCTCGCTCGTGAAAGCCAATCGAGCACGAACAACCACCCTAATCGCGGGGCGCCATTGGCTCGGAGTTACCCCAATTCTATTACACCTTCTGTCATGGCCATTTATAGCGTTTAATCGACCAGACCGGATCATAATATGGCGGCGATAAACCCCCCGGTTGGGCCATGCACATGCCATCTCATCCCCCTGAGATGTTTTTATCGTTAAATGGAAAAGTCAACATTTGAGGTTTCGAGGTAAACGCGAACGCTCGAACATTCTAAATATCTTAAATCGCATTTGATACTTTAATTATTAGTCATTAGAAAAAAAAGAAACTTTAGGAAGAAACAAAATAACGAGAAAAATTAATTAATGATATTCTAAATCAAATAATAAATTTGATCAAAATATTACTGCGTTTTGATGGTAATTTTGTTGAACTTTATAATATTCAGCGATTATGGAAAACTTTAATAAACTACATAGCCTCCTTATCGTGAAAATAACTGGGTGGCACACTAACGTGGTAATAAATATATTTGAGAATACAAATTTCTAAAATGTTAAAAAATAATATCATCGGATAATTCGAACTTTTAGCTTAAAATAAATAGTCTTTTATCAAGTTTGACAGTAATTACTACAGTAAAGGTAGCTTTAAAACATTTTTACTCGCTGTACCGCGGTTGTTAAGTCAACTACTTGAGCCCGCTTATCTATGCGTCTGCACAGTGGGTAATTATTTATACCCACTTTTAAATATTTACCTACAAAGTATGCAAGAGTACACTAATAATACCCGTGCGGCATTAATGTGGCGATAATTATACGCTTCTGTCCTCCTTCCGAACGTCGATGACAAAGTACACTGGAAAAATTTACAATTGTACGCGGAAATTACTTTAAGTAGCAATAATCGTGTGGGAAGGTGTTCCATCTTCGCGTGTGGATTAATCCATTATATTTGTCTTTAATATAAAATTGTACCTAGGCGCTTAACAAGTTTTGGCTGATAACGCTGTTTCTTTTCTAATAATGATTTTTTCTAAATAGCTACCACTTGTCTATTTCCAGTACTTTCCGCCAAGCGGAATTCGTTAACTCGATGATGCACCGCGATTACATTAAATTAGCAATTCTTATTTTGTACGCGCTTATCTGTATATGCTACATAATTCGTTTTACGTGTCTCGTAAACTTGATCGGGTTCCCGTGATCGGTCTATGAGTCGGACAATGTACACAGATACATGTTGAAGATTAAAGAGTCGCAATGTGGGTATAACGTAAGCCAAGCAAGACCGAATGCAAAATGGGACGCATCCCAGCCTTCTCAGATAACTAAAGAGTGTTGTAATTACACAAACACACGGTGCAAACACATTACGTTCGATAACGATGACGTACAAACCAATATATATATTCTGATTTGTTATTAACTAAAAAACCTAAAGCCCCTTTGCGCTATATGTCTAATTTTTCGGCTGCCCCGACTAATTGATTGTAAGCCGTGTGATACTCGTCGCCCAATTCCTCCCTTAATTAATATCGCGCGTTCTGAAGTATATGTATATTGCGTTGCGCGTGTACATAATTTGTTAATCAATGATCTATCTTGTTAATTACCCGATAACAAACGACCGATAGTTCATCGAGTCGCGGGGAGAATGAGATTCCGTTATCGCACGAGCTCGTTTCGCTTTATCGGCCAACAACTAAATGGTAATTCACTATTTATTCGTCGCAAGAAAGTCGAGTAATGCGCGTTATCGTTAGCCGCGCAGGTATTTTGCATATCGGCCAACTAGAAACTCGGCCGCGCTGCGCTGCAGCGTGCGACAGCGGTTTTTTTTCCGTTATTCCGCGCTCATATCACTTCTTCCGCAACCGTGTTCTAACTGTGCGGATGCTGCGACAGGGTCGAAATGTCGAAAACATGTCAATTTGTAGGGGTATATCTTCAAATTCGCAGAAAAGGCCGTAATCGTTTGCTCAAGTGCACGCAAGTGTCAGTAATGCTCGACAAACAAATATCTTGAATCACTTAAACTACTCGAGAATTAAATATTTAATTACTAAATATTAAAATATTTAATTGTATCTTTGCGGTTTTAATTTTTTTAAGTAATTGCTATAGCTGGATAAAGCTGGCTCCGAAATTATATATGTTTAATAAATGTAACAATTCGAATTTTTTATTTAATAATGTGAAGAAATTAGAAGTGAGACTAAAGCAAACGAGCGATGAGAATACGAATTATTCTTTTCAAAAATTTTCCGCGATTTAGGAATGACTTCTGGGAGGGAGGGGCTTACGAGAGTGATGTAATAATTCGCTCCAGATCTCTAATTGGGCATCGTTTCAATCACGTATTTATCTACACCGTCGATACGTGTCGGCAATAACGACAGCGATACAGTTTTTGCTAGATCCATGGGCGGACTAATTTCGAGTTAATCGCCGTCTTATCGCGATCTACCGACTATAAATGCGCCTTAATTAACTCCGCCGCTCTTATAAGGGCGGCCGGTTTTTGCTGAATCTCTCGCACAAAAGGCACTCGTGGGGAAAAAGTAAACCCTGGGACTGCGGTTTCTCAAGCCCCCGGAATGTCGTGCGGCTTTGATCGAGGAGGTAACTGATCGTCTTGCGAAAGCCCGATGTCACGATCGATCTTTTGTCCCCCCCCCCCCCCCGATATTTCTTTCCGTGGAATTTAATGAAAACATTCGCACGTTTCCTCGAAACTAATCTCCAGGGTGTTATTATACGCGACAATTTTTACGAACCGCTTCAGGAATTATAATGTTTTACGAGTCGCGAGCTGATCGACAAGGACTTCCAATCTATATATCATATATTACATACATTTTTGTGTATCTGATATTGCACTATGTCCATTAAAAATATGCTGCGTTCAGACCTCTATCGGAATTGATAATTTTCCGATATTTATGGCCGCAAGAATTAGACCTCGTTTCTTTTCTTAGAACCGCACGCGAATTCTTTCCCGGTCGCAAACTTCACACTCGATTTGTGTGTAAACACATACGAGACTATCACTTAAATTATTCCCATATATCGCCGTAATTAAGGATTCCGTAGCACCGTATAATCAACGCGCGTAGAATGGATTTTTTATACGACGACAAATTACATAGATCTACTAATAATTACACTTCCAACTTAATCAACTCAATAATTAACTTGTCTACCAGATAGCCTTAGAATATGATATACCTGTCACCTATCATAAACATAGTCGCTTATTTTTATTTATGAAGCAACAAAGTTCTTTTTATCTATCGTTATATATGTTTACCAATATTTTTGTATATTATTCACTTTCGTATAACATTTTCGAAAATTACTGCCATTCATCATTATACGTATTTTTGATAATATAATTGTCTAGATTTGTGTTGTTATGAGGATTATTATGAGATAGTATTTTGTTCATTTTCTTTCTCGCTTCTCGAATAAACTATGCGTAAAAAATTAAGGAAAGACTAAAAGATTTTAAAAAATATTATAATAAAATTAAATAAGAGCTAGATTTAAGCCGATATAATCAAGAACAGCTTTTAATACTTGGCAGATGTCAAGAGTTCACAAAAATATATGTATCTAAATTTTAATTTTAGACACGCGGAAGAATGAATTTCAATTTTAGACTCCGTGGGGGAATATGAATTTTAATTTTAGACAATATTAGCGGTGGTTTCTATAAACTTCATAATAGAAATGTATTGCGTAAACTCTATATTTATTTATTCGAGATAAGTATAAAAAGTATCTCGACAGCTTTAAAACGCGAATTCACCGATAGGTATTGCAATTGTTTTAATCGGTGCACGAGTGACGAAAGTGGACTGTCTAAAGACTCACTTGGCGAACGCTCGTCGTCCTGCGCGGGGAGCTCCGTTTCCTCGACGTCGACGAGGCTGCGGATGCTGAAGACGCTCTTCGCCACTCTGGTCTTCTGCAGATCACCGACGCCTTCCGCGGCCCTTCTGGGCGTCGTGCTGAGATCCATCGTCGATACTTCGCACTATTTTCGTAGGCGGGAAGGAATCGGCATCTCACGTCCTCTCACCGTACGCACCGAGATCGTGTCGTCTCCGTCGTCGGCGTTGTCGCTCGCATCTTCGGCCTCGTGACCTCATTAACGAATAACGAGCGAATGTCGTCCGCGAGAAAAGCCAGTTTCCTAGTCTCCTTAACTTCGCCGATCGTCGATGCGCCGAGATCGACTCTTGCTACTCTAATTTACAGCTCCAATTGGACGGACTTGATAACAAAACACTTTAACACGTTCTCCACTTATCTATTTTCTTGCAAAACGTTGCAGCGTCTTTTCTCGTTTTCCTGTCCTGTTTCTAATATCAACGAGAACTTTACGACAACTCGATCTCGATCGCCGTCAACTTGCTCTGTCAACTTTGACGACTCCGGTCGAATTCAATTTTACGGAGCTCGACTTTCAAAAAGAGCTACTTCGTTCACCCGCCGCTTATCTTTTTTATTCGGATTGTAGCACACGTCGCAGATACGTTGCACCTAAGATAGCAGACCGCGTCGTCAGTTCGCCGCAATATATTTCCGAGAATTCGACGATAACTCGATCAGTTTTTAAACTCAACAGTTTTTCCGCGTAGCAGATGCAATGATCATATATCACACGTTATCGATTGCACTTTTTTTTTCTTCCTGGTCCCGGAAATCGATTATCTCGAGTGTCTGACGATCGCGTCTTGTAACGTCGCGCTACCACCTGGCAGATCGTCTCCTCGCGATCCAGGAAATCTCTCCCTCGCGAGCCGATCGTCCGACCATTGGGCGGAATCGATGATCGCTTCGCACTTCCGCTTCCGGGCGAGGAATGATCGTTCTCTCCGTGCGAGAATGCCTCCGGATGGATCATCGAGTTACGTGTTATCTCGATTCCGTTGACCGGAAGCGCATTATCGCGTTAATCGTTATCAGCGCGGTGCCGATCGTGGCCTGGCGTCGCTTCGCGCAAGAGCTTACTCTCCTGCCGGGCCCTGTAAACACGCTCACACGCACACGCGCACGCGTCTGAAAAGGATCGATGAACTCTTTCACGGTTCACGTTGTCCAACTCTCGGCCGTCCTTGTGTTTACAAATCGCGGCGCCTGATTCGATCTTCCTTCCGTTTTCGCGCAGACCACGACCAGTTTTTTTCAAGGACCGGTCAGTTTGGGGCGGGAGGGGATTCGCCGTAAATCGAACAAAGTAGCCCCTCACGCGATCACTTCCGATTTTCGATCAGCTGACGCTCGACACGTGACGACGGAAGACAATAGGACGTCGAAGACCGTGTGGAGTGACAGTTTCATCAATCCGAGACTTTTTTTACGGAAACACATGAAAATCGCTAGACGCAAAACTTGGGCATTCAAGGATTGCGATTGCAGTTATGAGATTATTTAAACACTACAAATCGGTGGAGCGTGTTTTATTTACAAATTGCTAATGCCGCAAACTCGATTTGCTACAACGTCCGTGGTCAGTCTCTAATGGTCGATTTGGACACATTTATCGAACTCTTCGAGATGGAATGAATATTACTTTTTCCCATGAAATATCGAGAGACTCTTTCTTGTTACGGCTGCAATATTTATAACTCAAGGAGTGATATCACATTAATCCACGTATACTCAACAACGTCTTTTCCGAGATAATGTAGAATCCCGTAATGACTGTTCCAGTTCGCGCAGACGTCATATCCACGTAAAACACACACTGATTCTTCCTCAAACTAACTATTTGCGCCACAATGTCCACGTTCGTTTAATTTCTCAAAGTAGCGTCAACATAGGAGATCTCATAGCACCTCTAGTCACCCAAAAAATTTCCTCTAATCACGGTGGTACGGCTCGCAGGTATCGCATGTACACGCAGGTGTCGTATCCAATTAGAGTACGTTCCATATCGAACCGATTGCTCGCGTTGCAATTTGCATCACGCACACTTTTCTAACTTCGCGATCGGCGTGCCCTCGGGCATGTCGCGCGTAACGAGCGCAACGACCGTCACCGGACGTTCATCGGTCTCTCACCCGCGCGGTGGGACAGCAGCCGGCTCGAGAGCGGGCTTGACAGCTCCGGTCATGACGGTACGGAACCGTTCGAGAGAGGCGAGAGGCGAGAAGCGAGAACGCGAAGCCGTAGGCGCGCGACGCGGCACACACGCGTATCGCGAACTCCTGGCCGGCAATGTGCGCCGCCGCGTTCCCTCCACCTCGAGGAGGTCGATCGCTCGCGCTGCCCCAAGGTGATACCAGGTGGTAGAGGGGAAGGTGTGGAAAACCCGCGGACCGCCTTCGTGGTATAAAATGGAGTTGGGCACGGGTCGAGGGCCCGCCCATCGGGCTCCACCCACAGCTCGGCGACGAGAAGGGTTGACGGACCGAACTCACTTCTCTTCCGGAGGCTGTTCCCGCTGACGAGAAGAGATAAGTCGACGCTTCGCGTGCGCGCGGACGTCTCGACGCGTGCGTCTTGGTTTTCGATGTTCCTGGTGCGAAAAGTAATTATCGATTTTATCGGGTATTTCGAGGATTATCGCGGGAATTCTGGAGGCTTAAATTTATATGTGGATAAAGGCGGTATATGATAACGTTGTGATAGTGATTTACGGACGTACAGATTCACATCTGATCTCTAAGATTTTTTTATCATGAGAAAAGAACGAAGATTATTATTCAAATTTATTTTATGTCTACAAATGTGCGAGAACTTAAGAAAACTTAATTGTTGCGAAATCCCATTTAATAATTATGCATAGTAAGAAGGTGAATATAAATTGCAAATTTTTGAAAAGATGAGTTTTGTTATTTTTCTTGCGCTAAATGTTAAAATCGGTTAACATCATATAATCCTGCTTAACAAAACGCAAATGTTTCTTTCTTTCTTTTTTAAGACTGAAGTCTCGTTTTGAAGGCAAATTAGGTAACAATTATACATCATATTAAAAACTGAAGCAATTAAAGCAATTAAACATTTTACTTTAATTACTTTTTAACTATAATATCCTTGTTACATATACTACGATAATATTTTAATATTTAAATAGTTTTTATACGACATTTTTACACTACTTGATTCTAACACTCTTATTATTTCATTAAACTTCTCATTACTTATTATTATATTTATTATATATTTCTCTTTTTCTCTCTGAAGATTAAATATAAATCAGAAAATTCTGTGCTTGAAAAATAAAAAAGAAAAAGAACAGGATTTGAGAATCGGCTTTTAGGAATTGGAAAAGATAAAGGATATTTGTACAAGTAAACAAGTTCGATAAGTAATTCTCTTCGGTTTATTTCATATGTAGTATTGATTTTTAATACAATACGTAGTGCGTTTAATAATTCGCCATAGTAACCAGCCATTAGAAGCACCTCGAACGGCGGGAGATTGCGAAGTGACAGGTTTTTGATTATGACACCAAACGTTTTTTTTTTTTTACGCAGGATAAGAAAATATCCCAACCCATGGTGCATGAGTTCAATCCTTTTAAACCTATTATTTACAAAAGGTCATCGCAATTAAATATAAATTTGATTTTTCGTGCATTGCTCAATTGACGTAAAAATAATACTTAGTCTATATATTAATAGAGGAGATAGCTCCGACTTTTCGCTATATATATTTATATATGGATAAATTATTTTTCAACCTTGCGTAATATATGTAAGAGCGATTTACGCAGATCGTAATGACAGGTTGAAAATCGCAAAGAAACGAAGGTAAAAGATAATAAAAATGCAAATCGGAAAGAGATCACATTCGATGCGGGTCCGCTAATAATACTGCCCTTTGAGGCGCTTCGCATCGCTGAATTTTATTAACGGCAGACTCTGCCCTGCACAATCCGACGAACACAATTAATCTGGGTGAGTAATACAATTCCGCAGTGACACGTCGCTTTACAGACATCCCTACATGACTACGATCAACGCAAAAGAATCTCGAACGAATCGAAATAGGGAGGAAGGACGATGCGCGCGTCCACTGTGTATCGCGAATGCGCGAATGCTAACATCTAACGAGGTTCGAGGACGAGCTGTATTATATCTTGTAAGGAAGTCATAATTTTGTACTTTTAATCACGCAAAATTGGACTCGTAATTCCTTCGCGATATCTATAATAACGTTCTCCCGACGCAGGAAGAAATCAAAGAAACAAAGTAAATATATTTTTTCACACGAATAATAATTACGTAAAAATTGATCAACCCCGTTTTTGGTATGTTTTAATATGTATTTGGATGTAAATTCTAAACGAATATTCTAATGAGAAGCAATCTGTCTCTGTTTTATTAGGAATTTGTACGTAAAAACTCGGAGACTCTTATACATTTGCCCATAAAAACAAGATATAGAATTGATGATCTGTGCAAAGAATAGCGCAGATTATCTGGAATACAGACTAACAAATTAAATTCATATTTTATTCTTGCGGAATATTACACAGTTCGGATTGTGGTAACCAACGTAAACTAAAAACTAAAATGAGAACCCGACGTGAGTCAACATCGTCGTGTTATCGCAACTTTGTCGCTACCGCTTTTTGCAAAGCGATCTCGATCGTGTGAGTGCAATGCCAATCGCTGCGAAACCGAAGACATGTCTTCCTCGCACGCCATCGCCTGTCACCACGAGCAACGACAAAATACCGCTGTCAGATAAGTACGCAAGAGGAAGAGTAATAATTAGAGATATGAGTGGAATTGCATGGACTGGTAATAAGATTAACTGGAGTTCGCAATTGAACTCACCATTGCCATAACGCAAAATAGGCGTGCAGCCTCGGCAGCAGCGAGAGACGAAGAAGACAAGCAAGTGAATCTCGGACTATCGCAGCGAAAACAGATCAGTACTATTATCACCAACACTTTGATGACAAAACGCGAAAATGCTCGCAATCGTACGTTCGCTGTGATCACGCGCAGAAAAACTTGTAAGGTCGTCGTCTATCGGAGTCGCCGACCATGCAGAAATCTCATCTCCGGAAAACTAAAAACTAAAGTGAGAATCTCCCTCTCGTGTACGGACTTTGTCAAAAACTGTACATCGCTTTAACAAAAGCTTGACAGAGACATTAAGATGCAAATGTAAAAGAGAAATGTAAAGAAAGCGTTCTTCGTTACAATGCTAATTTATGTTAATTCCTGCTTTAATCTCGGCGAAGATTATTCAAATGAAATTCGTCCTCGAACGTGAGTGTGAGAAAAGATATATCTTTGGCACAATAAATATGAACGTGACAGTTATCCGCGTGTACGGCCAATGCCATGCGGTTGTCGCACCGGCCTCTCAATTCTCTCTTTATTCTTCTCCCTTGATCCACGGCACTTGAGATCTTTCGCGTTCCTTCACGCTGATACGAGATGATCACGTCGACCGAAATTAAAGAGATAAACATCGTAACATAGGGCAATTATAATTAATGATAGTAGACTTAGCACCTAATGGGGTTATTCGCAATTAACGGTTTCGGGTTCTTAATTACTCGGGAATTTAGATAACGCAAAGTAAAGTACAGAAATCCTTCCTGCTTGGCCTAGGAATACTAGAAAAATCGTCTCGGCGACTTCGAAGAAAGTCGGAGGATTTCCCAACAATTCAGGATGGTGTCGCACCGACGTTTGCTAAACGAGATCTAGGAGAGACGGAAGAAGGTATATTAAAAGACAAAGATATCCTTAATCGGAATTGCTCTAACGTCATTAATATTTACGATCCTCAACTAATTGTTATTTATATTGCAACCCAATTTAGAATACATCAAGAAAATCGCTGTGATGAATAACTGCTAATAGAAAGCTCTTCCTCGATGCTATTCACCCTGAAATTGAAATCACGAGACGCTTACGTATACCAGCTTGAACACCTAGGCCTTACTCGTGCCTTTTAACAACCGTGCTTGACGCTCATCGGTAACCAGTCGCGGTTCACCCTCGACATCGGCAATTATTAACGCTGCCTACATCGCGTTAGCGATTGTTAGCCGATTGCTAATTTGAAAGTACCTAACTAACTTCTGCTCGTGCAGAGGCTTACCTATTTTTTGACGCGACATTTCTTTGGAGGCTAAAACAGGGAGATGAGACATTCGCTTTCGCGAATTACGAGTACCGAATATCGACCCTCAAGTACACACTTTTTACAAGTGCATATATTTTTATATCGCGACTTTTATTCTTACATCTCATTATATATTAAAGAACATATGCTGAATAACATAAGCGTAATATAATAATTATATAAATATAGTCTTCCTTACAATATACAATATTATGGTAATACAAATGATGTGATTATTAATATATTAATTAATTTTTTAATTATATGTAATTATTTAAACATAACTAATTTTTTAGATGATATCCGATTTTTATTTAATTCATTAACTATCTTCGTCGCAAAATCAGCAATTTCTTTTTCGTGCTTAAAATAATACCAATATATTTACTAAAAATTAAATTAAGGTGATTGGGCCATCAGAGCATGTCAAAGAAAAAAATCTGATTAAAAAATATGTTATAAAGAAAACCTAAATACACTTAAATTTGCAATTTTGAGAAGATCTGACGTCTAGTTTTTGAGATATTAATTCTCAAAGTTGGCATTTTTAACATAGGTTTTACGGGAAATTGTACCGGAAACACACATTTTTCGAGGATTTCACTCACTATCTGTAAAGAAACAAGTTCAAAAAACTGAAAATAACATTATTTGATTCTTCTAGCACTTGTTAAGTATAAGGCAAAACGACGTTGACGTGTAATAAGGCCAAAAATTCAATCAAAAGTTGATGAATCGTCGCGTTTCTTGTCGGCCTTTCGATCAGCTGTACGCGACGTGAACATGTGGCAACGCCGCGCCGTGTAGTGTTTTCTTTCCACAGCACTATTCTTTTGCAAGCAAATCTCCCGTTATCGCAATTGTTTGTTATCTTCCATTATTTTTCAACATAAACACAATACATAACCTCACTCAAACACATGGCACTGGCATGATAGCTGCCTACAGCGAAGAGATGCAATGTCGCGACATTGCCGACATTTCTCTTGTATGAATGTCAACTAAAGTCAAATCTTGAACTGTTTACATTTATCAGTAGATGAATTGATACATGATCGAATGAAAAGTTACATTATAAAACTAGTAATTATACAAGTGTTTAGAATATATGCATAAAAAGGGTTTTTCTTAAAAAAAAATTTAGACCTTATATCGACTCATACGGTACTTAGCCCAATCACCTTAATAAAATAAATTATCATAGTCACAACAGAAAATTAATATGTAAGAACATATTAAAAAAAACATATAGCTCGAATCTCGATTGTGCGAATTAAAGTCAAGATTTCTCATTGGAAATAGCCATTCTCTCTTGGAGGGAATAAATCCTTCATAGGCCAGTCAAATTAGACAAAAAAAAGGCTTTTGCTCGAAAGTGATGCGAGCTTTTTTATTCCTTTTTAGGCATGTTGGGGGTGTTTAGAAAAGCTTATTTTTGAGTTGTCGTATCATGAGACCCAGAGCTTTTTGAGGGGGGGGAGGGGGAACCAAAATTTTCGTTTTTTCGCAATAACTCGGCGAATGTTGATAAAAAATGAATGACTAACCCCTTATTTTGTAGCTTTTTTGAAGCCCTACAATTCATCTTAAGAAGACCCCCAACCTAAAATCAATATTTTTCGAGTTTTAGCCTGTGAAAGGGGGAAAAAATGAAATTTTCGCTGTTTTTTGCATTTATCTCGTTTCGATTAATAGATAGCACTTTTTCGCTCCTGAGAAAGTTGTAGGGCTTGAAAAAACGAAGAAAATGAGCAAAAAAACGAAAATTTTGGTTCCCCCTCCGCCCCCTCAAAAAGCTCTGGGTCTCATGATACGACAACTCAAAATTAAGCTTTTCTAAACACCCCCAACACGCCTAAAAAGGAATAAAAAAGTTCGCATCACTTTAGACCTCAAATGTCTAATTTGACTGGCCTATCACTTCTAAATTCAGTTAAGTTCTCAATTAAGTACTATCAGCAGGCAATAAGATGTACTTAAGGGTACTAACAATTCGATACGAGAGATAATATCTCAAAATGAATGAATTCATTTACATACACTATTTCCGTTTAGGGCTCGTAACGATAATGAAGCGATCGAAATCAAAGATTCGTGTAACACGATGCGTTACGTCTTTGGGGTGCTCGTATTTACGGGTTGCCAGCCTAAGTCTACAAACTCAGCTTATAGCGACGCATGCATGCGAGATATTGGGTCACGGATACACAGGACTACACTATTCGAAAGCTCGGATATCTTTGGCAACCTAGCGAAATCGAGCCTTAAGACTGGATGTCTTCATCTCTCTTTAACCAGGATTTAATTTTTATATTTTTGATTCACAAAATGGGATTGGACAATTTTATCTTTTATATTATTTATAATAACGTGAGGCTTTTAAGTGGACATGCTGCAGCCTAAGGATCTCGATAGGTCCTCCCAATATCTCCAAATTGCGTCTAGCCGCTCTACAAAATATCCGTTCCTATCCCGAAACTTCGAAGAACTCGACTGCAACTACGAGCAAAAATAAGCATCATCGTGTGTGTCGGTCATTTTCCGATATAAAATTCGTTACATCTAATTAAGTGTGTCATGGTTGACCGCAGTCTATCGTTACGTCGAGTACGCGAATTTGCGTGCGTCCGAGATTCGCATAGCGATTTCGAATAAGAAAGAAATTCCGTCGCTCGGTATTAACACCCCGAAGTTGCTTATCGTGCGAAGGGACGTAAGAAGAGAGCTTTTCCTTCACATAGATTAGCTTAGTGCGCGACCGATCGTTCGATGCATCGCTCTTCGTGGCGATTTCGAAAGCGATTCGTCGATTCTACGCTACAGACGTTACGTGGCGACAAAGCGACTTATTGTCGGTTTGATAAAGAATCACTTCACAGAAACTCGTCGTATTCTAAGAATGAGTCTCGAACTAGCTTCGAGATAATCTAGATACTGCAAAAATCCAACAAATGTCTTCTAGATGTCCAAAGAATATGCGCGTCTTTCAGACATGTAAGGAACATTTTACAGATCAGCACATTCTTTAGAAACCTAATAGATTCGTGAAAGGTTAACACGCACGCCTCTTACGTCCATTTCAACCGATATAGATTACCCAGATAGCCAAGTTGCCCGCAGGTTGCTGTCAATTTGCTTAAAACTGCTCTGCTAAGTTGCCTTCAATATTGAGGAAAGCGGCTTCCGATTTTGCCTATTGGATTGCCGACTTTTATTGCCACCAAAACGGTTGCCAACAGATTGTGGCAACTTTTATGGCAATAAGTATACTACGAGCTTTCCGCTTGTTTGCGTAAGGTAATCGTTGTCTGCATAATGCTTTTAAGTTGCTCTAAACGAAATTACTGTTGTCCGGTGACAGCAATATGATGACAACTGAAGGGAAACTTATGCCAAACACTATTTCCTTTTTATGCCAAGGAATGCTTGGCTATCTGGGTAACTTTAATCTCGGTTTAACTTACTTATTATCTCCTTTTCTAATTCTTAAAACTAGAAGAAGATTAAAAAATCAACTAAACCGAGATTAAAGTTAATTTACGTTGGTAGAAATGGACATTAGACGTCTAATGGAAGTTTAAAAGATTAGTATCTTCTTCAGGCGTCTTTGCGATACCTACGTGTATCATCTGAAAAGCATGTTGAATTCTTTGTTCGTTTGGTATTTAATAATTATCGCTATTAAACCTAAATCCTAGTTTCGTTCCGAGTTTTAATTTTAATCCTTAACTGGGGAAGGTAGGGGGAGGGTTCAAATAATATCTAGATAATCTGCCATATGAAATTATTTGGAATTTTTAATTCAATTAAAAAATTAAATTCTTTTTCAAGAGTTTAATTATTTTATTGAATTAATATTAATCTATTTGATTTAATCTATCAAGCTATTTTTTAAATCAATTGTTTAAAAGCTGGATAATCAGTTAAACCATACGGTCAGATCAGTTAAGGATTATTGATTGATCAGTTCGCGTGTCGAATTACTGACCCCGCGAACACTTCGTTCACGCTAAAACCGAAGCGGCCGAGCAAATTCTAGTCCAGTCCTCACGATTAGAAGGAGAGAAGAGTCGCGTCGGGCTCTTCGTCTGTCTCTGTCTCGGAGCACATCTCGAGTGCATATCCGTTTCCGAGTTTCGAGCACATCCGTCGCTGTTACCTCGCTCGCGGCTCATCGTCACCTCTTTCCCTCTCCCTGCGCGGGAGGGAGACAGACTCCGGACTCTTTCGCCAGGCGATCTCGCGAATTAGATTGTCTGGCGCTAAGCAGGCACGTGGTTCGGCATGCTCGAGGACGTCTGCAGGGGCGAGCGTGTCTGATGGAACCTCAGCAGCTCGGACACGGTGACCGCGACACGTACAACCCCGCGACCTCCCTCCAGGACGTCGCTGGCGCAGCATACGAGATTCTGAAAAATCAGTAAAAAGCACATACGCTTTTTTAGCACCTCTGTTTTTCTGTCGCGCAAAAATTTTCATCTGTCTCGAATAAAAATGCGCCATTGGCGAAAATACATCTAAAAAGAAGAGAAATATCTAAAAAAATATATATAAAAAAGCTTGTTATTCATTTTAAGTAGCTTTACGGCATATTTTTAGATAACTGTATTGTATCGAACTATTCTAGGCGAGATAACGAGAAATGTGTTTATCTCGATACAACACGCGTATCATGCGAATAAAAATAGAATACCGCGAATCTCTTACCCATGATCAGTATAAATGTCGAAAGTATCTTATCAGACGTGCGTCGGGTGATATCAGAAGCCGGATGGTAAAAACCCGATCTTAAGCGGGAAACGTTTGAATAATATGCGGATACATAAATGTATGAATCGAGACAATGAATCTTTCATGAAATAGAGACAAAGGCGAGACTAGATAGTGCCTGAACACGCATAAAAAAGAATGCAAGGTCGAACTCAGTTAAGAAACACAAAGATTTTTTGAGAATATTGAAAGAAATGATAAAAATAATAATAATTTAAAGTGCATTAAATTTTAAAATAAAAATTATCTTGCAAAAAGTGTAAAGGCGTCGAGTTTGTGAAAAATATAGTGGAGTAAAGAAATGAATATTGCAATTCCCCCAATTAGTTGTATTCCATTAATGAGCGAGCGTAGAATTTTAAGAAAAGGATATTTTATTACAAATGGCTATAGTATTACAATCATTATGTTTTTTTACCCATACAATCAATGTTACAGAGTATACCTCAAAGGAGAAAAAAAAACAAGGTCGATGATATCGCTGTCGTCCAAGCGACGAGACAACTAAAGAGATTCAGTTCTTGGTCGATCGATTCGGCGAAAATCGAAGGAAAGATGCGATGATTGTCTTTCCGCATTACCGTATCGCCGCTAGGACCGTTCCCTTTAATAATGAAGCGTCAGGGATGGCGGACAAGTGTCGTACATAACACATCGTTTTATAAATAAATTAAATATGAAAGACAGAAAAACTATACACATTGTAAGACTTGCGAGATACGATATCTGTAAATACAACGATCTGTGGATCGTGCGATTCATGTAAATTCGCGCGTTTACATTGGTAGCTCAATCGTAATCGTTGAACGGCGATGCTTCGGATCGAATCGGGTCGAATAATTGCACTCGTCGAAATTAGGCAGTATTTGGCTGATAAATGCACGTATTTCCTGAGTACGATAAATACGATTTTACTTAGAAATTCGATTGACTCTCGAATCACTATTAGATTGTTGTTATTATTATTCATCTTGTAATGCAGCAAGAGTGAATGATCTGTGAATTAATTCGAAAAAACCAGATATTAAATAATCAATAATAATTACTTAAATTACCAAATAATTAATGATTTATTAAATTAACAACACATCTAATTATATTTTATATTACAAATTTTATATTACAACAATTGATGTAACAATACATCAATTTTTAAAAATTGTTCCAAATTTCTCCCTTAAAATTGGGAAGCTTAAGAAGTCTAAGCGGACATATTTAAACAAAATTTGATAACTCACTTCAGAAAAATCTTTGCAAACCTACCTACTTTGATTTTAAAAAATGTCTTTTTTCTTGCAATCAATACTGAACGTTAATGAACAATCACGATTTCCAATAAAATATCGAAATTAAACCCGACTCGATCGAAACAGCACAAATGCGTTGTGCGTATATGCGTTTTTTCGAGATCGGTTGACGCTGAGCGCTTTGTTACACGCAAAGATCGCGTTGGAACGAGTCGATCGTGCTGAGCTCGTCGATCCTGATGAGGCCACCGCTTAGGCCACATATCTATTCAGAAAGAAATTATTGTCTTGAGCTCGGCAGACATGATCGATCGTGCAAGTGTTGAAGCGTTTAAAGAGACGCCGCGGAGAATAAATATAGATATGTATATAAATAGACATGCACGAGAAGCTTTAGCAGCTTAAGGAAACAACAACGGACGAAAGTACACCAAGCACCAAGTGGATTTAACGAGCTAGCGAATAATTTAATTGACTTACATACGTTAACGTTAACGTAAAAAAAAAAGAGAAAAAAACAAAAGAAAAAAAGATCAGAAACGAACTAGCTTCAACAAACTATATATCTGTTTTTATATAATATATCTATCTCTCTCTATACATATATATTTCTGCATATATAAGCTTTCTCTCTTCGCGTACTTTACAAAAATTATACATAAGCTAAACGCGCAAACGGAATGATTTCGTATTTTTCTCCCTCTTTAAGTACCTTTACGTCTCGCAAATATTCTTAATAGCGATGTAGCCTCTTGCGAAAGCGAAAAGCTATTGGTAAACATTCAATGCTACGATCTACGAGATTGACCCTCGACTAGCACGACTGAATCCAATTTAAGTACAGAATTTTTATTCTACGTATGAAAACCTTAGCTTGAATTCAATCTAACGATTGGTTTCTAACTGACCACTTCTTAATAACTTTTATAACAGCCGTTAATAATCGCCGTTATAAAATCATTGTGCGAAGATACGAAGATTTAACATCAGGCAATTACGTAGATCAATCGTGGACCGTTGTGCTAAGCAAACTGACGATATAAAGCACGCTGGTATATGCGCTAAGTCCGAATCCAGTCTTAAGTTGTTAAGAATACTACTCTAATACTCCGACATCTCGTCCAATTCTAATGAGAATAATACTGACTCGACGTGGCCGCCGTCGCCACGACCATTCGTATTCGCGTCCCCGCGAAGGATCATTAGGCACCCGTCGTAATGATCGATGATTAAACGTAATGGAATATCCGGATGATGACTTGTCATCGTTCGACCGTTCGTTCGTTATTCCATAATGGACGATTCGCCCGTTGGATGTAAGCGCGGAAGTTATTAGCGGACCCCGCCTAATTATACGCGTTTAAGATTCGGAACGCCCGGAGATGATAATTTGTTCACTGACGGTGCAATTTAAGTTACGGTCGACAATTGCAGGACAAAGCTTCTGACATTCTCATCACTTTTTTCTTTTAAAGAGCCATTACTGTAGATTCTATCGTTAATCGTTCGATGCATGTATCGTTATTTTTATGTACTATTAAAGCAACATGGGTCATTAAGTTTTCACAGATAAATGTAAAAGAGAAAACAAACTTCTCTCTCTCGGTAATTAGTGGTGTCCAATAAATAAATGCGGCAAAGTAGTGTTCAAGCAAATAATGTCAAAAAAGGAACCGTTCAAAAGATTAATTACAGATACGACGATATTCTGTATAAATA
This sequence comes from Temnothorax nylanderi, assembly GCF_030848795.1. Taxonomy (NCBI): domain Eukaryota; kingdom Metazoa; phylum Arthropoda; class Insecta; order Hymenoptera; family Formicidae; genus Temnothorax; species Temnothorax nylanderi. The sequence goes on along the minus strand of NW_027249492.1, from coordinate 67,361 downwards.
AATTAAGGAGATTGTAGAAAATGAGCACCGGGCGTTCCAGTTCTGTCCAGAAGGGCAATATTGCCGCTCTAAATTGACTAAACAGACATTGCGTTAAGTAATGAGTTACTGCAGCTGCGAAATCATCGTCCGTAAGTTGCAAATGAAATACGCAGAAGCCACAGCGCAAATTGCTATAATCGCGGAAAGGAGAAAAGAAATGCGAGGGGAGAAAATAACCTGACTAGAACGAGGATAGCTCGATTTACAGCTAACGATACTATTGTAGACTAGAAAGTGCAAAACCCACACACTCGACACCGCGCAAACGCGAAAATGCAATGTCGCTTATGCGTACGCGTGTCCCGAAACCGTGCGTCTCCCGGCAAGATCGTAGACTGAATCCGAGCAGTCGCGAGAAATCATATGGAAGATACGGCTCGCTCTCTCTTGCAATCGCTTTAAAAAAAGATATACTGGCATGTTACTTGGCTATGCTACATGTATAGAATAATGCGCGCGTCGGCTCGCGACAATACACGTATAAATATCGTATTATGCTTGTATGATAGTCTCTCTCTCGAAGTGGTCGCCTGTTATAAGGCCCACTTACGAAATACGTTATGAAAAGAATCCTACGTCTCTCTCTTTTTTTACGAAGAAACCTTTCCAGCCTTTCCCTCCGAAAGTTCCAATTATCGAAAGTTTATACCGGAACGCTCGTACGAACGTTCCGATAATTCGTAACAATTCGTATCATTTCGCGTTAGGATCTTTCCAGCGTCCTTGGATCTTGTCGGAAAAACGAAGCAAATGCGCGAGTGTTACTTCTTTAGTAACTTACGATAATTCACCCGTTTACGCGGAGGAATTATCGTAAGTCACTACAGAAGTAACGCTCGCGTAAATATAGTAAATGTCGCGTTTGATGGAACGTGCTGAAAAATTTGGCACTGTTCTTAAGTACTGCAGCGATTGGTATCAAAATCATTGTCTGAGAAGTCCTGTCTATCAATCACTCATATGAAATATTGTATCTGATCTTTTTCCGACAGAGATCCCGTCTTACAAATCTGAAGAGCGTTCTCTTAATATTACAATATAAGTTATACACTTAAATATTATAGACGATATATGCCCTCTACGTTTCTATCGAGTTTTTATGAAAATAAATTGGCAGGTAGCAGGCACCGTGTCTGTACCGTCATATATATCGTATATCGCGGTCACTTTGATCTCGAGATTGGTTGCTTCTTCATACTATTTTTATAACTGTTTCTATTAAGGAAATAACTATCTCAGAATTTAGGTCGACATAATTTTTGTGAGACGTTAAAGTGTCGATATAATTTTTGTCAGTTTAAGTTTCGATAAAATTAGAATCAGGCCGAATACTCTATTAATTAATATAGACTTACAGACTCTTTACGTTTAACCGTGATAATGAAATCTTGGTGTAAAATACACTTTTAATATTCTTATCTTCCAAATTCCAAAATTCATATTTCTTGTCTTCCAAAAGCATTGGAACCCGAGCAAACTTGATGCCGAGATCGAAGTAACGTCAATTTAAAGTACCTTTTTTTTTAGTAAAGTATCTTTTTTAGACTACGACCAAACTGCTTGGTCGATAAAGTATCGAAGAGTGGTGTATTTTGTTTTTTCCCTCTCGAAACAAAAACATTCCTTGTGCCGGATAAAGAAGACTATCGATCTACTTACGAAATTACGAATAAGGGAAGCGATAATCGCTTCTAACTTATAACTGATGAATATAAACGTCACAAGTAGGCCTACTCTGTAACTCTTAACGACAGTTTCGTTATCGTTATATTTGCGTTGCGCGGATATTATATACGGTAAAAAAAGCTGCGCCACGACAATACAACGATAACGAAATCTTCGTAAAGAGTTACAGAATAGGCCCACGTATCATCTTTAAATCCTCCTTTGTTAGACCTTACATTACCAAAATAGAAAATTCTCAAACTGAAAGAGATTCCCTTAGCACCTTTTCGTGAATCCTGTAACACTCGCAGGCTACCTATCACAGACCCACCGATCCTGAAAGAGCCCCGTTAGGCAGTTCATTGGTCGAATCTTAAAAAAATATTCCCATCGAGGGCACCATATTTATCCTTCCGTTCGCTCTTTCTTCTCTCTTCCTGAGGGACAATCGCAGACCCAGGCGCAGAGAATGATGTCGCAATACCAGCTAATTGGGAGGCTAATTCTGAGGCTCACATCGTATAGAAGGCAATGAATACTTCCCGAGAATTCGGAAAGTCAAACGCGCGGGATACGACTTATTACAATTCTTAAACGAGTATTGCACATCAATTCTCGCTTTCGACCATTACCCTTTCTTTTTTTCTTTTTATCAAAATATCATATCATCGGTCTAGCCGACGATTGCCGACTTGCGTGATTACAAGTGGCGATCATATAACTGGTTCATTCTGTAAGGTACATTCACAGACAACTAAACGTGATATGCGAGCGCCTTTCACTTTGATTGCGCTCTTTGATTTTACGTTAATTCGCGATAAACTCGCGGAGAAAACTAACAAGCATATAGAATAAGATAAAACTTCGTGTTTTGCAGGGGACACTATCACCTGAACTTTCGTTGATATTCCCGCTTGCAATTGTCGATGGAGAATGAAGGCTTTCTTACAAAAAAAGATACCGATACTTAGCATAGATGTAAGCATAATACTTAGTCGACTAAACGTTTCAAGCTGCCTATCAATACTTAAAAATTATCTCCGAAAATTCTCCGCTGACCGCAAGCCTCCTCGCTCGCGCGTTCGAACGAGGAAACTTACGCGAGCGTAGGTCGAAAAAAGCGAACAACCTTAAAGCTACTATCGTGATGATTCGATTCTTGAAAGCTAAGTACTTTGCCCCCGGCGAGGACTAGCAGCAATTTCATATGCGACAAAAGATATGTTCTGATATTCCTTAAAGCGTCTAGATACGCGGTGATGGCGAACCATTCTTTAATCAGCACGCTCTTCGAAAGACACTTTAAAAAATTACAGAGTACTTCGACGTCGATGACGGCTCTGTAGTGTACTGTTCATGTTGTATAAACATTTAGACATTTAGGGCGGTCTGATTCATAGTGCGATCTTATATTCAAGATCGTCTTCTGGTCTTAAGATTTCATTCAGCCAACAAAATGATCGCACAGTATCTCAAGATTATACTTGAAACGATCTTGAATATAACTTTAAATCCCGGCGGTTTCTCTTCTCAGAGAAGAAACTATCGAATATTAGCGCACATTTTCGTTTAAAGCGATTTGCTAAACATTATTCGGGAATCTTCGACATCGAAGTAGAATCCGACTTACGACACTTTCTTGAGCCCCAACAAACATAAGTGCAAATAGAATTCATCAAAATAATCGAACATATCGAACACTGAAAGTGTCGCGTGCATCGTTGTTCAAACGAGACGATGATTCTCAGAATTGGTACAGTTATCAAAAGCGAAATTGACGCAACGACGTTTGCAGCAGTCAAAAAGAAGACCAGAGGATACTCTGAGAATCGCCGTCTCGAGATGGTTCCTGGCACTCTTTTTCTTTCCCCTTTCTTAATTCATCGGTCCTTCATTTCTCGCACACTGGCGGCTTCCTGTTTTCAATGCTGTCTGACTAATCGGGAATCGGGAAGAGATAGAGCAAAACCAGGGCAGATAGGAATGTGGCGAAAAGCATCGCGGACAGAACGCGGTCTTGAATCGTACGGAGTGAATCTGCGGCCGGCTCTTCGGTGCCACTCTCCCCCTCATCGCGAACAAGGAGAAGAGCGGTGACGAGACGCGCCAGAGCCTCCAGCCCGTACGCGTCCATGTAACCCACGTCCATGATTGCGTCCGCGTCCAATAACACCTCCTGCAACACCAACAACGATACTACTCAGTCCCAGTTTCTACTTTAACGCACTGCGAAAACATTTCTCACGTGGCCTTAAAACGTATATCTCTGTCCTCTCCGAGGAAGGCCTTATTTTTTACCAATAAGTACCAATAAGAAAAGAAGCGTTCCTCGGGGATAGCCGTTCTATTACACCCCAGCCTATCACCGTGTTGTACAAGGAAATTATTTGCTTCCGCGAAAGAACTTTTGATATAGAGTTGATTTATTTCTCTGATTCTCTTTATTGAACTTTGCTTTGTAACAATGCTTGTTAAAGTCGATTGCGATCAATTTATTCGTTTATTCTTAATGATCTGTATCATAATCTGTATCAAAAGTTCCATCTAGAAAACAATCGAGGAATATCGAGAGGAATGGATAGGAAAAAACAACAGTAACATAGTAATATTTTATGTGACGATTGATGAAGAATTATATATCGTTTGTAAAATTTAGGATAGTTAGTTCGTGTTAATCGATGAGATATTCGGATGATGGCAGGAAAGGTGAGAGCCCGAAGTATAGACTGTTCCCCGAAGAAGCAACACAAAAGCGAACTGGAATCTAAGGCACATGCAACTAAAGCTTGTTCGCTAATTCATTTTTTTCTCTTCTGATCTCTTGCATTTTTATAACTATATGCCCGTATGTCTCCTTAAAATCGGTTTGCAACTCGATCAAAAATCAGATGAAAATCGGGGACTGACTAGTAGTCGTTGAAAGTGTCATCGAGAAGTGACGGCTAGATTGCCGAAGCGTTAGTCACGATGTACACAGACGTTCGGTTACGAATAATGTGCGACAAATTTTTCCGTCCGACTGTTCACCAAGCAGGTTCGATAGATCTGATCTAAGAACGACGCTGGATGAAAGTATCGTCAATTAATAATCGTGCTTCATAAAGAGTAAGTTTTCGCACTAAGTATCCAGTTTTACACTCTACTCTTCTAATGAAGCACGCATGGTCGATCATATAGCATAATTACTATCATGATTCTCTCGCCATATCACCATTTGTTAAAGAAAAAACAGAAACATTGGATTAATTCGATCGATATGGAAGTATCCACCGTATCAACATGTTCCATGATGTTGTACATAAATGATGACAGCGTGTCTCATGCATGTCTAGTATACCCTAAGCGAAAGAGAAGCACAAACTTCTTCGAAACTAATTAATAAGAATAATGATGTTTCTTACCTCATCAACGCCGATCTTCCGACACGCCTCGAGGAAGTTGTCAACGTTACGCCTACATCGTGCCATTGTCAGCTTAGGCTACAAAAGAAATGTTGAGGTCAGTCTACTGGCACATGAAATGTGTCACAAAATGGCGAAAAAAATACTCACTACAGCAGGAGAAGGAACGTGTATACTAGCAACTGATCGCGGTCTAACGTGGTTCGCCAGGTGACAGAGAACAACGCCGTCCGTTAACGCTGGTGCGAGGTCCTCCGGCAATGCCATCTTTAATCTCGTCTCTATGTGCTATTAAATAAATATATTCTTGATTATACTGCATATAGAGATAATTGCAATCACTTTTCGTTATAACGGTGCTTACATTTCGTAGTTGTTCGATGAGATCAGCCTCTTCCTTGGCACGTTCGAACTCTCTCCTCATAGTAAAGGAATACTTCTCAGGCACGTTACTATTCCACGTGACCGATCGCGGGGATTTCGGACTGCCGCCGTTTCTGCTTGGACTCTTGTTGCCTAATAAACACGCGCATACTATGAGCATATTGTATAATCAAAGTTCTCTTTTGCGCTGCGTGAAATGTATAAGAGCAATTTTTTGTAAAATGTAAAATTGCTCTTATACATCAACTGCCAGTGCATTTATTTACAAGTAAATTTATAATCTCCATTTGGATTTTGTTTAGTTTAAATAATTACCTTCAACGTAACCAACCGCGGTTTTCACCAGCCTGGGCGCGTGTGCTGGACTTGTGTTCGTGGATAGGATACTACTCGAAGTTTTGATGGGCGAGCTAGGCTTTTTATAAGGTTGCTCGAGATATTTTCCGTTCTTATTGTTGTACTCGCCGTTGCTACCGTTGATGATCGGCGTGTTTTGATAGTTTATTCGCGACGGGGTAACCTTCTGCACTGGCCTCTTCAATGCGTTGTCCTCATTGAAGATTTGCTTGCCAGTCAGAGCAATAGTTTCTTTATTATTGCCCATGTCGGTTTCGTTCTGCGCCTCGTTGCCTGGAGGCGTCACTTGCTCGCGAGGTCTGTACACGCTTAGACCTTCGTTAGCCCTCTGCTGCTTCAAAGCTTCTTTGTATTCCCTAAGAATAAAATAGCTTGTAATATCAAAGCGCACGCTGTCATAGCTGCGTAGAAACATGATATGATAACTTTCACGAATGTTATCTGATGATCCTTGCGAGTATGAATGATCAAAGCAAGACAACTATATAAAATATCGAAAGCGTTATTACAATCTCACGCATTAATCCTCTAACTCGCGAGACTTTAGAATGTAAATAAAAAATAATTTTTAATCATTTTTATTAAAAATGGCCAGATCTCATTTCTAGTTTCTCAAAAAGACAATCAATCATATCTTAATTTATGTATCTATAAACAGTATGTATACATTTTATACATAGTACACATTTAATTGCAATCGAATACTCAGTCATCTAGAGAGGATTAATACGGCAAAGTCACACGTTGTTGCTTAAATCATATATAATATGTCACAGCATTACCAGGCGCGCCTACCAGATGTGGATGAGTAAATGAGTAATATAAACGTGATAACATGAGATAAACTCGGACGGACAGGGGCTTTTGTTGATATGGCCCAAAGCAAAGTTACCTGTATGTTTGTATGTGATTGAACGGCCTCTTATCGTCGCCGTTCACCATCATAGCGGGACCTGTTGCAGTTTGGAGCGGATGTACCGATTGCTGTACGGACGATATCTGCTGCGACTGATTCGTCAAATGCGTGGACTCCAGATGGCTGTAAAAAGGGATTGCCAGCCACGATAATGCACATGCACGCATGCAAATATACGTATGTATATATGTAAAACTACCGTGACAATTCGTATCACAATATCAAATGGCAAACATCGAGGGACGCGCTCGTTTGTTTCGAGGGAAAGCACGCGGATCGGGTAAATTAATCCACTGATCATCGTAGCGAGAGGCTTCACTCACCCCGGAGGCGTAATCGATGTGTGATGAAGGCCGGAGATCATCGGTCTTCTAATGTCTGCCCCATTTTCCGAGGTGCTCCTCTCTAATCTCCTCTTTTCCAGTTGATCGTGCAGTATCATCGCCTACAAGAGATTTCGCATGAGAGCGTGAATTATAATTTTTAACATCTTCGTAAAAGACATCTTAACAATTAAACAGGGACAGTTTTTAAGCTTAGCGTTAATTTAACTTCATCTTTTTGATCTGTTTAAATTTAGGATTAAAAATCTCCATCTCTGGATAAGAAATAACGTTCTCAATTAGCTCTTAATTAACATTATGTTCTGTCCTAGAATTACATTTTGTCAATTATTTTTATTATAAACTTCGAAATAAATTCTTGTTGAAGAAAAATCAATCTTCAATACGTGAAAAAAATCACAAACATGAGAAAGCACATGATTTCGTCATGCATTAAATATACACAAATGCTCACTATTGATGCAGCATGCGTCCGTAATTTTGAAACATCGTTAACGTGACGTTTTATTGGGTCAAGGCTTTATAACGAGATTTGAGCGACAGCCAACGGCTCGTCGAGACAACTATCATTACACGTAGCTCGACTTGAGATCTATTCGACAGCTAAATATAGCGGCTATGTCATCCTTTAAATTCCGTAGTACAGTCTATTGCTTAAACACTTACTTCAGACAGAAATCTAAATAGTACGATAAACTTTTGATAACACAATAGCAGATATATCTTTTCCTAATCACTTATCAGTACCGTACTAACTATGCTCCTATCTCTTATAAAAACCTTTTCTATCTTGAATAGTAGTCATGGTAAATCATTCGTATGAATAGATACGGCAATCGATATTTTTACTTGCTGAGTATAAGAACTAGAGAAGACTGAAACTAGAGAACTGAAATTATTCATATACTCGAAAAAAAGCAAATAATATTATTAATGAAATATAAAAATGTGTACTTCAGTATTTTTCATAACTTAAATATCTTTTCTCTTGAAATAATCAGAATCACTATCTGGTTTTTGCGCAGGTGCTTGCATATTAGCCTACCTTGCCCAACTCATCCTCCAGGGACGTGTGCTCCCCGGGTGAAATCGTGCTGGGTGTCGACGTGCCGCTACAGGATCCGTTCACGCCTACCTCGTGCGGTAGCGTTATCGAGAGCGGAGAGCATTCTTGCCGCCACAACCCGCGAACTTCGCCGTCGTGTACCTGCACGGTGGCCAAAAGGAGGCATGTAAAATCGTGAGTTGTGTGCATTTTGCGCACTAGAATAGAATTTTATTCGTGCACTTTGTACAATGATTTTGATCAAAATGATCAAATGCGAAATCACTCGCCTCTCTCTCTTTTTGTACAATAAATTTATACACAAAGATTGTATAAAAATTTACAAAAAGATTATATCTAACAATTTTTCTAAAACAGTACTAAGAGGTCATATGAATAAAAAAACTAAAAACTTAAGAAAGAAGTCTAGGACAGCATTTGTTTTAAAGAAAAGATATGAAGTAAAAGTATGACCCACAGTGTGCTACTGTTACAAAATATTCTAATAGACACATCTACTAATGTCTACCTCTTTATTCACGCAAATAAGTATTTTAACTATACGTGTATAAACAAATGCTGTAATATCTTCGTTTATTTCTTCCAGCATTTTCTTCGTTAAAAAAAAAACAGAGATATTTGCTTCACTTTAAACATTACATGATGCAATATGTTTATTTATTATGTTTAATATCTTTCGAAGTTTCCTTCAAAGAAGCAAAAGCGAAAGCGTTTGTGCTTCGGTTTATTCATATGACCGATTATCCGCACTGGATCTTCGGATCAGAGATCCACGGGCAATTCGGCAGTGGACTCGCCGAATAGCTTCGCAAGGAGATAGCTGTAGAGCGTGTGCAGAAGATGTAGCGATAGCGGAAAGGCCACGAGAGCGACGGCGAAACTAACCGCGCTGTGGATCTCCTGGGACCAACGTTTGTCGACGCCGTCGCTGGTGCTGTACCCGCTGTCGACGTTGTGCCGTCGGTGCGACCTCGTGTCCAACGTCGCGTGACCCCTCGCGTCCAGAGGTGCCCGCCGCGTTCGACCGCCTCTGGCTCTCTCGTGTTTCGCTGCCTGCCTCTCCAAGTACTTGAAAATGTGCGTTCGCCCGCGAATGCATAGCTGAAACCGGCAGTGAGAGAACGATCACCTTAGCCATATGAAATATCGGTGTTCTCAGTGAAAGAAAGACGACCCATATTTCCTTCGTTTTGTTGCCTCCCAGCGATATATTGAGTGATATTGAACGTTCTCGAGTAGCGAGGTATTGATTCATAAAACTCAAATAAAGCCTCGAATAAAGTACAAAGCGAAAGGCACCGGTTTCGCAATCGATTCCGTAGGCAGACTGTGACCGAAGGAAAGTTCAATGGATGAAGTAATATCGCGTAAGGTTTTATTAGAAAAAATCCGCTGAAGGAAGCGCGTAGGAGGACGTATCGCGGGAAGGAGATTTGAGCGCTTAAGCAAAAACGAACGAGTCATTAATGCTAATGCTCACCGAGGCAGGCGGCGAGGTCAATGGATTGTCGGACAGTCTGAAATCCACTAAGCTCTTCATCTTCCTCATCTCATTTGGAAGCACGGATATTCGATTGCCGCTAATATCCAGCTTCACGAGCCTCAGGTACGTCAGTTCTACATGAAAAAAATGCGATTTAAGAACCTAATTTCTCATATTTGATTTGTCAAAACTAATTGTAAGATGCTTATCTCTCCGTCAAAATAATCGTATATTTTAATATTTCTCCTAAATCTCTTTTCAATTAAAATCAACTTGGCTTTACAAATAAATTAAAAAATGATCTATTTAGAATTGATTTATAAAGATTGACTCTTTCTGTAGCGAACGCTAACTTTGTTAGAGCTGATTTATTGAGAGTTAGTTTTAAATTCCGAGCAGGTTTTTAGCAAGACAAACCTTTTTTCCAAACAGATTGATACAATTATTTCTTAATTGCGATTAACGCGGCGAGTTTATCCAAGCGTGATAAGTATCTGTTGTATGTATCGCGAGCGAATTAAAAAGGCGGGCCTACCTATAGGCAGGTGCACCAGCAAGTTGCTCCTCAGGTCTAGAGACCGGAGCCGCGCAAGGTCGCCCATTCGAGGTGGAAGACTCGTGATTTCGTTGCAACCTGCGTCCAGTTCTGCCAATGCTGTCATCCTGCCCAGTTCGTCCGGCAGAGATGCTAATCTGTTGTGCGCGACTAGCAAGGTCTGAAGGGGTAGCCTGCATATCTCTCGAGGTAGCGACGTCAATTGGTTTCGACTGCGGATCAGGATATTGTTTTCTTTAAATAAATTCACTGGAGACTTCTCGCTAAAGCTATATTCACCGCCGTTTGAGACTTCTTTCAAACAAATAATCGATTACTACACAAACATCAATTACTTAATTTTAGTAAATTATCGTAATTATTAGGAACAATTTGTAGAATATTTCAGAATAGGATATCAACTTTTTTTCTTTTTCATCAAAACTACTTTCTTTAAATCGAAGAATTATTCAATAAATAATTTCATGAGTATACTAAATAATTACTTCAATTATTGTAACTCCGAATAACTCTTAAAGTATATACTTAAAAGTTTTAATTACACTGTGCTGCGTAGCGAGAGCTTAACGTTATCGGCGTTGTTACGCCATATCATACAGGATGCCTACGATACTGTATCGCGCGATCCAATGTGTGTGTAATATGTATGTAGTATGTAGATATGTATATACCAACCTAAGATCGAGGTAGTTCAGGGATTGGAGCATTACGACGGTTTCCGGGATTATTCTTATGGCATTATGATAAAGATGCAGCTTTTCGAGGAATGGAAATTCCGTGACTTCCTCCGGTAACTCACTGAAACGATTCTTCGAAAGGTCTGTAACAGAAAGCAGATACTCGTTCTTATAACGTGCCAGACGATAAAGACACGACCAGGTCGCCACACTTTTGCCGTTAAAAAGAAGCCGTAATTTCACGTCGCGTGATTTCAGCAGGAAATTGGAACGCGTTATAAATACATAAACGGGAAAAAAATAAATAAATCTCGCGCTGAAACTGATTTGCAATTAAGAGCTGTCGAGCTCGGCATCAAAGTTCCGCATTCTCATTAAAGCGGTAGTTCGTCGCGTCGCAAAAGCATCGCGCAATAAAACGGCGTCTCTAAACGGCCGATGGGCCGATAAAACTCGTTAAGGAGCGGTGCTATCGAACTGTCTTAATAAGGCACCGATATCTCCCATGGCAACAGCTGTGTACATGGGTTGGGGAGTGATCTTAGGGTGTCGCTGGGGGGTTGTTATGAATGGGGCGGGCGACGGCCACGTGCGCGCACAGGCTCGAAACGCCAGGAAAAGGATAAGGGGTAGCTCAGCTGCTCCCGGCTTCGAACCTTCTTTCTGATCAATAACAGCCGTCCCCGAGTCCTGCGAATATACGTTTCGCGAAGAACCGTCGCCGATTCGCATGTAGAATGCTTCCGAAATAGCTATCGTTCTTTTAATGCGGACAGCAGGTATGAAAATGTCGCAAGCGCGTTTAAAATTAGGTACCTAATTACGTAAAATGTTGCGAAACTGATATTTTACCTAGATTTCTTAGTAAATACGTAAACACAACTGTCTCTCTTTCTATATTTATATTAAACTTTCGATCGCAAAGTATTAAATTTAATCTTTCCTTGGTTTTAAATATATTCTCTTAGGCATACATATTTTTAACATCAATGATGAAGCGAAGGGCGCGGTTACTACGACACTCCTGCATGAACTTGACATTTAAATCGCTTGGAGTGTTTATCATAATAGTCAAGACACTCAAGACCTTCTGATAGCCTTAAAATACAAAAGCCTTGATCTTATTTAATACAAGATGTCAACAGAATAATTAAGACGACACAACAGACAATGTTTTCAACCGACATCTATAGATGCTATAGCAATATGTAATTTTGTGCGTGTTCTACGTCTTTCTTCTTTTCTCTGTAAAGTATACCGGATAGATTAATTTACAAAAATTTTCCAAATATTATACCCGGGCCTGTAAGGAGAAAGTTAGATTCCGGCGAGTTTTCGTCGAACGATCAACGGAAATTGGCAATCGTTGCGTGCGAAGAATACGCGATTTCCTCTAACGGAATCGTAAGCAAAGTTTGTTCGGCGATTTTCGTCAATTCAATCGTCATTCTTTTTCAACGAAATAAATAAAGAGCATATGTCTTCACATAAATTTTGTTGCAATTCATGCATTACATTTACAAATATTTTAATACAAATAATGATTACTTCTGCATTTATATAAAATAAGATATTTAATAATTATAATCGGTTATAATTGTAACAATATGACGGTTGTATAAACCGATAATATTGTTAATTTATTTTCAAGTTCTCTCTCTTTTCTCTCTCGTTGATACATAATTACTGGAATCGCAGATTGCAATAACTCAATCTTGCGAATCGCACTCATAATTCACCATAGCAGTAAGATGTAATTCGTCTTCATTCGTCGAAAAATGTAGCAATTTACGCGGTTACGACCCGAGGGTGTGTCTTGACAAGCGTAACTTCGTTAATCGATCTCGATTCTTACATGCTGCGCGAACTAAACGTATTGAAACGGGAGCAATTCGAATGGGGAGAAATCTGAGGCGTGAATAGGGATGCCTACAACACTTTCATCGTAGCAAAGTATTTAGGTCTTTACTTTTAATGCTGCAAATCAATTTTTTAATCAAGTATCTGCACAATTGAAATGTTGGATAATATTAAAAAATTCTATATAATAAATAATTATATAAAACTAATGCGTTATTTTTATTTACTTTTTTTCGATAATTACATAAATAATCACTGAAAAAATTTCGAGAAGCATCTTTAAAAAATTGTATCGAATCAAATATCGATGTAGTATCAACTATCAAATAACTTGTCGAAGCATCAATATCTTTTGTCTAACTTGAGTTTGGTAATTTCTAAGTCTGATGGAGTACGGTCGATGTCCGCGGCGCAAGGGCGTCGGCCTGTCTGACGAAGACGGGGCTGGAACCCCCTTGCCAACCCCATGAGCGACTCCCACGCAATATTGGATTCTCTCTCAAGCACCGTCTCTTTGTGGCAAAGTGGTAAAATTCTGTGGCGACCAGTCGCGTCGTCGACATGCATTGTGGCTCTCTGTTGTAGAATTCGTCCCAACAACGCACGGCGTGTCATCATATTTCGTAGATTTAGACGTGTACGTTGCTACTGGAAGGCTTCTCCTCCGGTTCTCCCTTTCGCGAGACATAAAATTGTATCGGTGAAAGCATGGGAGGCAACATCAAGGAGCGACTCTCGTCTCTGAATACGTTCGTTAGTGCGCTAGAAGTCGGCGGAAAAATTCTTGTTTCTATTGTATTTCAAATAATAAGTTGAAGAGATTTACTTACATTTTCTTAAATATTGTTATCAATTAATTATATTTTAATTATAGAATACCAAATACCATATCTATTTAATTATATCTACATTTAATTATACAAAACTGTGCGTTTTGTGAGAAGAATGTAAAAACTTGTGTCTTTATTTCTTCAAGACCGAAGGATACATCTTCTTTATAATATTATTAAATTTATAATATTATATTATTGTTTAAACTTATAGATCTCAAGGAACATCTATAAATTTTTTTAGAATCTTTGACAAAGTTTTAGATTGTTTAATATGCCGCGGACGCTAATGTCCCCATATACCGTGATAGGTGCCGAAAAAGAGTGTACGATTGCAGGGTTAACATAATATATGATGGCGTTTAATAATAATGTGGAACTGAGATAAATATATAATACAATATTAATTATAATTAAAATCTTCTTGTAGATAAACTATAATTTGAAGCTGTTATAATTTTAAAAATCATTAATATAGTTTTTACATTACGCAAACACAACACAACATACACACATTGAATTATTGAGTTAAATTATAGTTTTTATTCTCGTGCGATTTGTGAAAACGAGATTTTATCTTTTTATGCCGCATTATCAGTCAGCATGACGGATGTTAGTCATATATACTGATTTCAAATTTAGGAATGGCCGATAAAAATCAGCGGAACCGCGCGTGCGAAAGACTCTCTATAAATATATATCTACACTTCCGTTCCTAACGGTCAGACGGACACGATAAATATCGCGGCCGTGCCCTTCGCGATGATTGTACAGGACGTTTCAGAAAGGGTCGTTGCACCGGAAAATTTCAAGGACCAAGGTCGAGGTCCTGCCGTCGAGGATCGATACGCAATTGCGTGACAGACGCGCACACAGTGACATTATTTGCTGATAAAGGGCGTGGCAGTTTTATAAGCCTATACACATCTTGCTATCCCAGATTTACCTTATCTAAGATAAAGGCAATAGCAAACGATCAATTAAGAAATATTCTTAAACTATTTGTCCTTCTTGCTAAATAAGAATGTTATTTTTATTATATTTGGGACATCAATCAAGATATAATTTTTTACAAATACTGCTAGATTGACTATAAAATATAACTGTAAAAACTGCAAAACTGTACTCATTTCTATCAAAATTTGCGAGTTGCAATGTATTAAATTATTGATCATTGATCAGTATACATTGATTTTTTCAAATAACGTAATCCCGAATATTTGGCTGACAAAAATAATATAATATACTCGAACATGAAGTCATTTGATTCATAAGAATCACAATAGCTCGATAAGAATCGAGGATTAAGAAAGAAAAAAGTTTTATTATGATAAGTGTAAATCAGAGATAGACGCGTCAAGTTGCAAAGTCGAGTAGAGGATTTGCTTATCTAGCGGACTTCACGTGAAAAAAGACAATACCACTTTGGTGGGAAACGAAGTTGTGGAAAACGTCTGCTCCGCAGTTTCCACATTAATTTCCACGTGCTGAAGAACACGAGGCCATCGGCCCGGATAAATGTCCGACTAGGCGAGACAGTCGCTCTTTGACGCTCACGTCTGGCGGCGTCTCTGCCCACCGTTTCTTTCTCTTGGTCAGGTTTCCATCTAAGTGCGCGACCACGAGAGACGCGCGTTCTCGTAACCAGGTAGCCTTGAAGGCCGAGCCCGGTCATTTCCTCGAACCTTAAGGGGATCCTATAGTGGAGGCCGAACTTCCTCGACGTCGGTAATGTCAACATTTCTAATTCTGTTTTCTATGTTATATATCTATATCTGTCCTTGTCTAACGAGAGGCATCTGTCCTTGTTCGATTGCTGCGCCATCTCTCGCTACACGCAATACTGTTTATCCTATCTACCTGAATGTGCTTTTGCTTAATAAAACTTCATTAGAGAAAATCTTTTTTTCTAGGCGTTGAATCTTAGTTCTATTTACACATTATTGTTTCTACATGTTGTCCTTAGTCCGCCTGGGTGTCATTTTATATATATAAACTGCAGTATTTTTGTTATTGTCGTCAGATGACAGCTGTATGTGCCTAAATTAGTAAAATTTTTAATTTTTTTTCGTTCCCGATATGAAATCGTGTGTCGCGGACTAGATTTTTGTGCGTACTTTAATTCTGTAAAAGAATTTTGCAATTCTGTAAAGCCAATTCAACGATTTCTTAAAATAAAAAAATGTCGGTAACTACTGCCACTATAGGATCCCCTTAACTGGCCGGCTCTGTCGTGTCGTGTCACAGTGCAACGAATAAATCGTCACTCGCGGAATGAGAAAAATCCGAAGGGGCCATGTATCGAAATTAACAAGGGATAAAAAAGATAGATATCTATGTGTTCATTTCGATGAAACTCGCAGAATAAAAATAAAAATGTTTTCTCTAAAAATTATGTTACTCCGAAATAAGAGAGAATAGATGGGAGAATAATATTATATTAACAGCATTAGATCTAATTGGAAATAATCTTGTTAATTCAAGAACGTATTAAAACAAATCAATAACAAATATTTCTTTTGTTGAAATAAGAACATGATATATTGAATTAACAATTAGATTATTTTATAGACTAATTACACTATTAATTAGACTAATATATTTTCTTATTTTAATTAGATGTTAATTGGACTGATATATCTTTTTTCCCGTGTATGTAAAATGTAAATGTTATACCTCCCCACCTGACAGAGAACATTGCAATTATAAGATTTAATCGTTTTAATAATATATTTTTTAATTAACTTTATACAATTTAATTATAGTATAGGTACTGACAAAACCACTCAAGTATATTCGTAGTGTACGAGATAGATGTGTGTATACGAAATGTAGAATTCAATTACAAATATGAATCCGGATAGCGATTAGGATGCACCGCATATAGACCACGTATATTTCCCTAGGGCGAGATAGACTGTTCAACGGCGTTACTGAATGGATAGAGGAGTTTGTTTAAGCTTAGAGAGCCGGTTTAGCGCGACCCTACCACCTGAGGATATGATGACGCATGATAGAGCTAGTAGATGACAGGAACGAAGCGGCTCTTTTGAATACCAGTCTATAGAAGGGACTGTGAATATCCGACTTATAATGATAAAACTCGAAGCACTTGCTCCATTCTCGCAGAGAAGCAGCTTACTTTCTTTTATAAGCAAAGTTACTTCCTTTTTTAAATTTATCTAATTCTTACATGTGTCAGCCGTAAGCGTGAAATAATATCCATATTTCTTATAAAATAGGAATTGTAGGATTCTATAGACATTCATATTTTCTAAAAATAAAAATTCAATATTATTTTAACCTTATATATGTTCCATTCAAGGAATAAGGAAAAATTTGAAGAACTGATAATATGTTATGTCTGTAATTTAACATATTGTATATATATAAAACGCACTACTATTGCTCATCGTAATTTCGATAATAAAAATGTTATCTCTTTAAAAGTTATGTAATGTATTTATGTATTCAACGAACTAAGAAAAAATATACAAGATATAAACTGTTATCTCTTTTCTCATAAAGAATGTTGCGGTTGTCAAATTTAATTATGTATTTAATTCAACGCAGAATCTGTTCTTTATAATTTAATTATAATTACACTAAAACTACTCAGATTAATTCGTAGTATATAAAATAGATCGGTTTATTATGCGTGCGATATCGTCGCACCCCTATAACACGGGCTCGTATATTTGCCTCACGCGTTTGAGTATGGATATATAAACCCCGATGCACACGAGGAACGAATTCCTCCGGTTTCTGGGTGTGTCTCGCGCGAATCGTTCGCTGAAGCGAAAAAGTCGCGTCTCCGTGACACGTCGCGTCGTCGTCGGCCATGACTTGCAGGTGAAATTGACTTCTCGTTAATTGGAACGCGTCACGCACCCGACGTTCGCGGGAATCTCTTCTCCGATGTAGGAAAATGTAAACTTTGAAGGCGCACGGAAATTGGCCTTTATTGATCGCTCGGTATTATCGGAAGATGTTATTGTGCAATACCCGTCTAAAAATAGATGGAACGTAGCAACGGCTCGTTTTAGAAAATATAGCGGTAAAATATAGATTAAAAAAGACGAGCAGATTCTTCGGATTTTATATACCTACGGCCGTATCGCGCGCAGCATTTCCGGTCGAAATTTTTGTTCCACATTCGACGTCCTTTTGGTTTTATTTTGACAGTCTCGGGATTTCTCTTGGCAGCATCGCGCAGCGAACGTTCGCCAACATAAGAATGTATTTCTGTCGAATGACGGACCTTGTTTGCGACGGTGTAATAACGTAACATAATATCGATTCTGCGCGCCAGCCGACGTTCCGCTCGTTACGATCAATCGGTGATAAGTATTACGCCAGCGATAAGTATATCCGGCGCCGTAATCATCGCATTAGCTCCTCCGAAGCTGTAGTTCACATAATACGAGAGCTAATGTAATACTCGCGCCAGACAACGCGTGAAAAGACTTCCCAGCGTTTCTTTTAACAGTGGGAACAAGAGAAAAAAAGAAAAGAAATGTGTGGATGAACACGTCCACGTGTGGTCTCCTATATCCACGGTGTCTTGGACTTTTCTCATTGTCGTCACGTACTCGCGACCGCAGAAAGTAACGGCTGGGAAGGAGGAATCTATCGCTGGGGCACGTTCTCGAGAAGAAGCGCGACTTTACGTCGTTAAGTTATCCCGCGCCGAGATATACGCGGGGCCGTAAGAGCCCTGCACGTAAGGGCCGCCTCGAAACCGTGGAGGCAGAGGGCGATCGATAACGGCCCCATGGTGGTAAATATTGCCCATGGGGTTGCCGCAGTCAAGTACGCAAGCAAGGTGC
This sequence comes from Temnothorax nylanderi, assembly GCF_030848795.1. NCBI lineage: Eukaryota > Metazoa > Arthropoda > Insecta > Hymenoptera > Formicidae > Temnothorax > Temnothorax nylanderi. The sequence goes on along the minus strand of NW_027249492.1, from coordinate 48,951 downwards.
TCCGCGAGCGAGCCGTTGCTCACTCCGCCGTGCTGGGCGCTTCGCGCTACGAAACAAAGTGAAATATTCACGCTCTTATCAGCGTGAAATTTGACCGAGTTACCTCTGCGGGAGATTGGCCGGAAGGCTTCGTGCAAAATGCACCGTACGAGACTGCGTCCACTGCAGTGAAAGCTGTTTGCATAGGAAAATATCGAAATAAAAAAAGAAGCAAGATTTCTTTAAGAATTTAGAGATTCTTCAATCTCGCAGATTTTTATTCATTTTCTTTTTCTAAATAATTATAATTGATATACGGAACTATTATGCGATATTTAAGCAACATTTCACTAATATGATTATCTCGTTAATTTTTGTCGGGACGTGATAAAATAGCTAGAGAACGATACACTTAATAGATATTATATCTCTTTTGCCATTGTTTCATTTAAACTCGTAACATAACCGCGTTGTCTATATTCGTTCGATTTCAAATACTTATTGTGCATTTTCCCGACGCACAAAGTAATATAAGGTCTCCAAATAATATAAGATCGAGAGAGCCGTAGCTCAAGCCTCTAGATCGTCTTTACGACATTGTCACTGTGACGTAGCGCAAACTTCGTTAGTTCCGCTGTGACGCAAAGAATTACCGACTAGACCAGCGGGAAGACTCGATAAATTCCTCTCTTCCAAAGCGAAAGGACTCTTTCGAGAATTGCTGCCCCATTCGAGAGACGCGACAAGTCATCGCGCACTTCGCATGCCTGGTATAGAGCGCGATTCTCTCACGTAATTGACTTTCGCCGTCGTCGTCCTCGTCACGCGGTGGCGACATATGACGCCGCCGTGGAGGCCGTGAAGAAAAACGACATCGCGGGAGAGACAGCACCGGTGAGAAAGGGAAGCGGAGGGGGGAAAGAGAGGAATTGTGCGCGAAAAGAAGAAGTTCATGGCGCATCCGTCCGGCGACTTGAGAAAACGCTTCTTCGTCGTCGCGTGCTGTCCTTGAACCGCGTCGCTATTGCCGTGTCATTGGCGGGTGAAATCGCGTCAAAGACGAAGAAGAGGTGCACGACGAGGTGGAGAACCGCACGTGAGAGCGAGGAGGGAGCTCTACTTCTCTTTCTCGCTCGTCGTGCTTTTGTGAGGGCCGCCACAACTTCCGGCGACGCGCGGACGCAAGTTACGGACGAGACTGGCATACTCGATCGGATGCCATGCGGAATTCAAGAGCTCGCCATCGTCTGAGCGAAACTCGGTGACGTTCGCCGACTGCAGACGTTGGGTATTTATCGCGGTAGCCATTAGTGACTAATAATAATGCCTGATGAATTTTTAAGAATATATTGATCGAATCACACATTGAAGCTATACATTTTTTAAAAGCAATTTCGACTACGAATATATTATAGTAGCACTTTTATTTAAATTATTTTTTTCCGTGTAGATATAAATAAAAATAATGAAATAATGTTAATAGGCAGAGCTGCTATTTTCAAAAGTATAGGTACAGTTATTTGTATTATTTATATGAAATAAAATAGATGTGATGTCGCACAGCCGAATCTGCATGTTTAAAATTGATATTCAGTTGAAACATTTTCGTGCTTCCGGCAAGATTATTGAATTCGCCGGAGCTGTAACGCCTGGAAATCTCATACGCGCGATCTGATGGACGGTGTTTGGATTCCGTCTAAGCCCGGCCGTCAGAGATAATTTCCACGGCAGCGAGTCGTCGACCATCTGGTCTAACGCAACGATTCGACCAGGCATGAATTGCGCGCGTGGAAGCTCGCGGAGAATTGAATTACGCAACGTTGAAAACAATGTAGACCAATGCCGGGGCAATTTTTTCGGATGTGTGTGAGAGAGAGAGAGGGAGAAAAGAGAATTAAATTCATACCAATTAAGAAATAAATATTACGGTCGAAGCGAAATTTGCTCCAAATTTTGCTCGAAAAGATCCGGCAAATGAGAGACGGTGATATTTCTGAAACGTCACGTTTTCAACGATCCGGTTTGTACGTGGACGAGATGGCTGATGCGTGTCGAACAGTGCGTCGCATTGTGCACGCAGCAGTCTCCGGCGACGCGTTCGGCCGTGCGTGATTATAGATGTATGTACATTTGGTGGACGTGCCGGTGTGCATGCACGGACGCAAACGTACGGCACGGGGGAACAAAGGAGACGTTTTTTTCCCCGTCGAGAATGTTTCGATTTTACGCTGGCGCCGATATACAGGGTGTCTCATTGTCAGCCAATTTTTTAATTCTGCTAACCTGGTGCCTCGATCAAAATTTGTAGTCGAGTATCGGAGTGTCGGTAATTTTTCGATTATAAAGAAGCTAAGGGATCTTTATGAATTAAATTTCAGCGACGTATGCGAAGAATAAATTCACCATTGAAATATAGAGAGAATATCTATTGAATGCGTTGTTATTTATCAAAGATACACGCGGTGGTTTCGCAACGTTTCCGTCGCTGATTATATTCGCTTTATTTTTCCGCGTGGATTCTACTTCCGCGCGCATTGTTTGCAGCAAAGTCTCAAAAGATTTTTTTATTAGTTGCATCGTTCTTTTAATTACTACAGTCACTGATGAAAAGATCTTTCTTTTTCTTCTTTACGGAGGACCGGTGTCAAATACGTTATTGTGCTCGACGCAAAAAAAAAGACGTTTGTGCAGCTGCAGAAAAAAGGTTTGCACTGGAGAGAAAAGCTCGAGAAAAGATGCGCGGATAATACTATTTCCCGATGGAAGCGCAATCAAGGATAAACGCGGAGATTTCATTATGACGATTACGCAAAAATCGTTAGAAACAGAATTGCAGAAAAGAATTTCATTTACACCGTTGCGGTGCCAGATGCAGACTTATTATATCACAAATTTATAGTAATTGCGCATTTGCGCGATTATTAAAGATCGTAATTAATTTCAGGGCATACGCTAATGAACAAAAGCGTTTAACTGCGACACTTAATGTGAATAATTAAAGCAAGTAGCTAATATGCCATTAGATCGCAATTAACAATGATAATTACCCACACCTTGTATTACGGAGAATTAGCGTCATAAAGAATATTAATAAATGTTACGAAGAATATTGTTAATTAAAACGCGCCCGCACATGATTGCTCCTCCCCGAGATTGACATCTCTTCTATCACTGTAGTCGTTTCTGTTATCGCGATCTCGTATGAATCAGTTTGAGGATGCGGCTGGCGAAAGGCTAAAAGACGCCTCTGTTCCCCGTAATTTGTGCTCAACAAATGACGACTTGAGATGATCGTCGAGGCGAATTCGTCGGTCTCCGTTTCCACGCGTATTATCCACGCGCGGTCGCGCCTCCTAATTTAAACCAGCGAAGCGAAGAGTCGCGCTTTCGCAGATTGAGTTAGCCTTAATGATGAGGCGGCCTACAAATTATACCGACGTGCTGTCGACGACGCGACGCGACGCCGTGGAAGAGAATTAGAAAACTGATATCTAGGCATTCGTGAAACACGTTCATAAAAAATACTTATAATTATTTTCCTATTAAAGAGATAATTAATATGTGCAGATAAAGTTTATAATTTATCATAAATTGTACAACAAGCGATTTTGGGAATAGTATCAACATACACAAATACAACAAATCATAAAGTATTTTAATATTTTTCACGAAATTCTTTTAATTTAGAAATTGTGGTTTTGACGTTTCTAATAAGGAAATTTGAATTCTCCGAGTCATTTAGAAAATCTTGGAGTAAAGTAAATGACGAAAGATTGTATTGTCTCGTATATATGTCTTCTATATTCATCCGCCGCTCGCACTTGGCTATCGGACTTTTATTCGTCGTTCGCGATACATTATTCCGCTCGCGATAATGCTTTGTGCTAAGGGTGCAAGTCACAATAATGGAGGCTGTACATTTTCAGGCGCGGATATGGCACTCGTCGAAAAAAGAACACGAGGGATACGAGCCGTCCCCTTCTCTACATGTTCGCGTATTTTCACGCATATTTCATATCAGTGAATAACGTTCGAATACGAACTCACGCAGCGCGCAAATGTTTCAATCGTGTGTTTCGTCGCGTATGCACACACGAAGGTGCGTTCAGCGGAAAGCGGCTTTGATCTTTCGATCGTTACTACTCGCGAAGCGAGGCACTCGGCAAACTGAATCGTGTTGTCACCCGCAGCTGCAGAGAAATTACCTTATCGAAGGACTAAAGGATTCGTTACTGTCATTGCTGGTCGTAACTGCGAATCGATGGTTACCGACCGAATGTGATTTTCGATCAAATTAATCCACCTTTATTTCAAAAGCAAATCTGACCGAGATAAGATTTAGCTCAATTTTTTTTTATTAAAATAAAATTTTATTTAAATGAAATGCATTATATTTACATATTACGTAATATTAAAAAAGAAAAATACGGATTATATTTTTTATCCGGATGCAATTGCGAAGAGTTACAATAATTGTTTAACCTTATTCTTTTAAATTAAATATTAAAAATTAAATCAAACTTTTAGAAACTTTTAGAAATGTTAAGAACTTTAATAGCTTTAATTAAAACTGAATATTAGGGGAAGTTAATCTGAATCAAATTCTAATTCCGAAAATTTATGATCTTGCAGCAGCTAGAAAATAAGAGTTATCCATAAAGATGGATTTTTTTGTGCTGCAGTCTCGCAATCTTGCAATCTCGTAAATCGCGATTCGTGTGCAAATTGCGTTAGCAAGAATACATCGCAGATTGGCTGCGCTGATAACCCCTGTGCTTTTATCTTGTCAGATAAATTTCGCGCAATGGGAGCACCACGGCGAGTTCGAACAATATGAGCGATCGGAAGGAGCGATATTTTACGTGTAACAATGGGAGCCATGAGATAACTGCATTTTCGGCGGTGCACGCGACTGAAATTGACGATTCTTAGCAAATTGGTTAAACAACGGGGCCCATAATAATGCAGAAGCCAACCCTCATTACGGAAAATTTGTCCGCCATCCCTCTTTCGTGATCATATGAAAAATGAGGCTATTCTCATATACAATCACTCTCAAAGAATCTCTTCCATCTCTCAAAGAATTAATCATTGAATTTCATTCGGTATTAATAAAACGTTAAAATATTAAAAGGAATTTTCGCGTTTCCAATTTTGCGGATGTCCACGAAAAATTGCGACCTAAATATGCCACAAACGCGCGATATATCATTATCAAATTATAATTCATACGAGTGAAAAATATAGGGCACACTGTAAAGCCGTGCGTGACTGTGAAATTAAATTCTTTTTAATCGTACAGCCCAAAAGAGATATCGGACTATGTCATTTTTTATTAAACAGCGTAGCTGTTTTAAAATCCGAAGTTTATACTTTCTTCTCAATATCCAACATAAATAATTATATGAAGTTTTTTATTGCGTATACTTTAAACTGAAAAAAAATGACAAAATACAATGAATGTAAGTAAAATTTATGCGTAAATCGAGTTCGATTGAAAAAATTATGCTAATTAAATAGCTATACGTGACACTGGAGGACAAATAATCCGAGTGACTTCACCGTGTATAAATCGGGAAGTTAAAGACAGAGACAAACCTGTTCTTTTCAGTTATTCTGACACTTTCTGCATTTAAAGTAACACAGTTGTGCGCGCAGGCTTTGGTGAAAGAGAAAGGAGACAGAATGAAAGAGTAGTACAACTGAAAAGAACATGCCTTAATGACTAAAGTCGCGTCCACCTTAAAAAAAAAGAATAGATGATGCATCGATTGTTAGATAAATCTTGAAAAGTCTTCGGAGTTTTACCTACGGGAATTTCTATGAATGCATAAATGCCTATACGTGCCTGAGGCATGAAAGGGTACATCCGAAGCCTGATATCATACATTTGGTCATGGTTGCATTGAAGCCGTGCATAATGACAGTCAGTTTCAAAAGACGTGCGTATATATTTCTTAACGCGGTCCTTTCTGGAAATGATAAAGATTGGCTCGGGGAATAGCAAATTAACCGAGAAATCTGTAGGTGGTCTCTCTCGGGATACTCCGCGTCGGAAGAAAACAATTTTCGATTCGAGCGAAACGCGCTCGTAGGACGATTATTCACTCGGATTAAGCGCTCGACGATAATAGTAATGAATCGGTCTTTATAGCGCTCGTAAATACGAAAGATGCCTAGTCAATCGGCGTCGTGTAGCAAGCGCAAATGCGTAACCGCTTGCACATAAACGGCGACCGTTGACGTTCCATCGCGTCAATTTATCTGTAGATAACGCGGCCGAAGAGTCGACTTTGAAGTCGATGGGATCGATATATGGGTCATACCGTAACGATAGACGCGAAGGATTGTGTATACTAGGCATTATAAGCACCTTTAACGTTTACTATACTTTCCATGTCGAAGCATAATGCCAGCGTATCTAGATGCCAGCGTTATTATCATTATTATCATTAATGATAGCAACAAACACAGCTATAATGAGATGATCGATCAATAACAGCTGGTATACGTGACATATATTTGAAGAAATTAAATAAATATTTTTTTAAGTCAGTTTCACAGAAGATAAAGTATCTCCGATATTTTTCATCTTTTGCGATACGTTAGTGACCAATATATATCGATATTTCGGTTTTGATTTAGATACCTTAAATTAATCTAAAAATTAATATATACGGTCGTATTTTACGACGGAATTAGAACATTATTGCATCGCAAAGGAATTAAATTTCATATTTTAATTTATGTATATATATATACGTTTGAAGCTCAATCACAATGGAAACTAATCATCGTTATATTTACGAGGATCAAAACAAAGATGTGCGATTCTTCTTTGCAGCGTATACACATGTGACATTTAAAACGCAGTTGAATGGTAGACGGGACGTGTTTGTCGCCCTGGTTTCCTTTCTGCATGTTTTCTCGAGTTTCCACATTTTCAAACCCTAAAGCACTTGGCATAGATGATACAAACAAAGTGTTCCTTTTCTAAAAGTTAAGATGCATAGTATGACATGTGACTATTACGTTGTCTCTTTCTTAGGAATATACATATAATATATATATATTATATATTTTTATAACTTTCCCATCCCTTTTTCGCAAATTTAGTATTACTCAATATTTAATATTATTTTAAAAATGTGCATTATTTTGCATGAAATTAGATATTATCTCAATAATTATCTATATAAATTTTCACCTTGACGCATGTATCATAAACTATTTGTTTGTTATTACTTTATGTATATGTATACATATACATACATAGTTTACACAAACAAACTAATAGACTTTTAAATGCAAAACATTATTGATATAAATATATCACAGGAAAAAATGCTCTATTTATTGATTTGTAAATTCTAACATAAAAATATCAAGTGATAATTGTAGCGATAAAAGCAAATGTTACAATAGGTGTATCACGAGTCGAAAAGAAAAAAAAGTCCAACCACGGCTCGCACAGCTTTCCTCTAAGGCCTCTAAGCTATCGATAACCTGCGGAAGATACTTTTATCTTCGAACAACGGGTGCATCGGAGCGAGGGTTAGTGCAACTCCGTGCAACTCCTTCACAAAGGCTGCTACTTATAGACCGTGAATACTCCTTTTGGACTGGCGACTTTCGAAAGCTTCTACGGCTTAGACAAGCGTACGTCTTATTAATAAAATGAAATTTAATTTATTAATTAACGGCGGTTAATAATATCCATACTTGGATAATGAATTGAAAAATGAAGAGGATTTAACAGATAGTAATCGGAATCAATGTAATTAAATTCTATGAGAAAAAAGATTGTAACAATTCGCACAAAGAATAACGTTTGGTACAGTTAACTGAAATAAAATAAGTTCAATTAATTTGTAGTTGTATTTTTCTAAAGAAAGAGACAGAGAATCTATGAAACTTCAATTAACTTTAACCAACACTTACGAGAATAGACTGCACGAGGATTGCGCGAGCACGTGTCTTCGTTAGTGGAATTGCTATTTCCTTCCTTTCGTACGATTTTTATAAAAAGCTGCATATTCCAACGTATCGGTATAATTACTGCACTTTTCCCCCGGATAATAAGTACCAGTAGCACGAAAATTGTGATGTCGAATACCGAGCCGGGATTATATTAGTGCGGCCCTGCGATAGAGTTAATTATAACTCGGCAACGAAACCACCATGTTGCCTTGCATATGCGATACACGAGGAATGGTGGCGCATATGATACAGTGACACGCGTTATACGTAAACGACGGATAAACCGTCGCGAAATAGCGAAAAGCGTATTAAAAAAATCAACCTTGCTGGCGATACGCTATTTTATGGAACGGACAGACACCGATTACTCGCACCAAGGTCAACGTTAAACGATTTACTGGAAAACTCATCTACTGAATAAAAAGTTAAACGCTTTTACCGTAAAAGAAAAAAGACGAAGACTTGTTCAATATACTACAAAATGTATGAGAATCGTGGTAAAGCAATTAAAAATAGGTAGACATAAAACAATTTAAGATAATGCAGGCATCGCCCGTGAAAAGTTTTGCCAAGAGTAAATCTTACGGGACTTTCGGAATTAACGTTACATTCCAGCGCCTCCATTAATTTTTCCGCTATACAATATTATGTTTTATCCATCGTGAAATAATTAGAGCCTGGAGGCGAAGGTGTTGAATTAATCCGCCTCATCAAGGAGCCGCTATAAGCTCGCGTGCTTGCTCGCGCGTGCGGCACTAATTCGCAAAGGCGATACACTCGTTCGCGTTCGGGAGGCGTCTGAATCATGAAAAGCTGTGGAGTAACCGCGACCGATTTGTATTATCTACGAACACGTACGATAAAATACACAGTGCATTATTCCCAGTTAATTAGCCGCGAATCATTATCATTAAGCGCGCGATGAGGTACGTCACGCTTGTAAAGACGCGCGCGAAGAGCAACAAAAACCGCTTTCGATCTCTATCTTTCCCATTTCCTTCTATTCCTGATATTTCAACGAATTTTAACATCAAAACGTAAAATTGTACATTTTATATGCACGGTAAACGTTGTATAATAAGGCATTTAACTCTGTTGATAAAGTTTGGAACATATGTTAAAGGAATATTTTCTTATTATTTTTAATTCGAATTAATTTAATGATTCTTTTGGATTGCTCAATTTGAAATATTGCTTACCTGATAATTTTTTTTCCACATCAACAAATAATTAATCCATGAGTTAAGTTTCAAGGTGGATATAAATTGTTGAGTGTATTTACGTTGTTTATCGCCTCTATTTAATCTCAAAATATTATTCTTCCTACATGTAACACGTTAAGAAATTATCACAGCTTCAACAGCGATATCTGACGCTTGTTTAGATTTTTTCCTAGCCGTGTCGACGGCAATTCAAGCTCGCATCCAATGAGCCTAATTGGTGCACTGTCAATACCGGAGGAAATGCGCGATATTTCTCGTAGTCGCCGGTGCATTAGGTATATATGCATGGGCAAAGGACAATAAACGCATAGCTGTCCGGAGGCACGCGAGAGACGACGGCACAACCCGCACAACGCCATATCGGGCACATTCATCTGGTGACTAGTTGGCGCACGTGCGACACAAGACATAGACCTCATGTGACAGACACAGAGAGCCCGGGACTGTCTCTCATTACGTGGAAGTGTCGCGCCGCATTTGGCACGAGACCTCCGTTCGCCCTGTTTTCATTCAGATTTGACGTCGTATAACGCGTACAAATTAGGGATAAGGGCCGGGAAAGAACGCGCTCGCTCGCTCGCTCGCCTTCGCAGCTGGAGTCGGAAGGAAATTAATTAATCACGACACGCAAAGACGTACGTCTTACGAAGACAGCGATTAATCCGTAAATGCCTAAAATCTTTATACATTCGTCATTCAATCATGTAACGACTAACACATAAGTGCGCGAGAAATCATGATGAATTAAATAACACTTTTATGAAATTAACATTTTTTTAATTTTGATATAAAATTTTGGCTCCTCAAAGAATTCTAAAGTCCCTCATATGTTTCGAAAACAGTATAAGAATTTGAAAATATAAAATGTCTACTTCATGTTTCCATTCTATAAAAATTAGTAATTTTTACAGATGAGATGCAACGTGTAACGTCTAATTTATAATTTTATTTAAGTACTATCACGAAAAAATAAATAATGCAGAACAATTCTGAAAATTCAAAAAGTTGGAAAAATAAAACAACGTATTACTCGTATAAAAGTATCTACTCCTATTTGCTTTTCTGCGGCTGTGTGGCAGATTTGCAACGAGCGATCGATATGCAATTAGTGCGGCAGGCAGTTTATTATTAATATGATTTATATTCGTGCAATCGTTTCGAATGCGTTTCGCATAATATCCCTATAAATTTAGAAGTCGACTATCAGACTTTGCACAATTGTCGATATATAGTAATGTGAATTAACGCGTTCCGGCGCCCCTGAATTTATCTGTGTTAAAGGCGAACAATGTACATGCTCTGTCCGGTGCTCTTGTCGATGATCTTCATTCATATGCACATTGTATATCCGTCGAATAATAGAACAATTAGATAAATAGGTGGGTAATGTTCCGAAGATCGATTCCGAAGAATTAGAGGGCCCTCTTATGCTCCACCGATCAATTTCGTTATAAAATTACTCCTGGACACGAAACTTTTCAAAGAATTAACTTCAAGCACGAGGCTATTCTTCTTCCGGTAATTTACATTTATTTAAACCAAAATATACCATGTATATAAATATGCTTTAGTCAATGCGTATTAATAAATGGTATACAAAATATTTAGTATATTTATCAATTAAGAAAAAAAAAGAAAGAGAGAGAAATATATCATGATATACATATGCTGCATATCTATAGTTAAAATATGTATAAATATAAATAAAGGTGCAGAAATATATTGTGAAATAACAATAATCCTAATATTATTCCAGTAGAAAAGCAAATATCGCTATTGCGATATTCTTAAGTCTGTATATGAGTTATATTTTCCACTGAGGCAACGTATCAGACTACCGCGATTGCCATTGAATTGAGGCATATGTACAATATATTCGCAAGTAGAGTTCCTCGAACTTCGGACGCTTCGCAAGTATGTAAGAGATATATTTCGTCTCGCCAGAGTGCTCCTTTTCAGCAGGGATGAGTGCTCTACATAAATGACAGGACCGGATTACGTTGGCAAACTTGGCTTTATCGCACGCTCTAAAATAACTTGTCAACATTTTTTTCACGATTCACATCGATTAATTGCTAGCATCATTATCCTGCCACCCAGTTGATCGATATTTATATCTTAGATCGTGAGAAAATAAATTACGCTTATCGCGTTTTATTTTTTTCTGACGTAACTTTAAACCGCTCGTATCTATAATGCTAAGATAACTTGACACGTGCTTTTATTGATATTGACATTCTTAATTATTATCAATGAAACTCGCATCAAATCAATGATAATAATCGGTATAATAATCAATATTAATTATTGCTGCTAATAATCGATATTATATCGTGTTTCATTCTCGGCACGTTGATAATCCAATCTCCTGCATGGTATTTACTAATCACAGCTAAAACCGTACTATTTCACGCGTGCTCTAGAGTTAATCCGGTGCACTCCGACACACCCGAATGTACTTTGGCCACGTTTTCTATTTCAACTTGTTTCGCGCCAACTTTACTCTAACGGTAGATATATAGCGCCGTGGTACTCCAGCTTGCCTCGGGGGTGGCAGTAAGCCGAATACTTCCGACGCTGATAAACGAAACCCGAGAGCGGAGGCGCCACGGCGAACCCCACAATATAACACATTGTGGAGTATCGACCTTTTGGCACCCCTGTCTCTGCAGCTGCGGTGCCTCTATCTTTAGCTCTTCGGGCGCATATACACAAATGTCTGTCTTATGTTCATGGTACAGCACATCCCCGCTCGGCACGCGCGCAAATCGCGCGCATGCCGCTCCACCCCTGTAAAAACACGGGCGCTTCTCACCCTCGCGTACAAACCGAACGGACGCGGCGTTTTCGATACCGCTGGAGATAATTCGAAGGGTCGTCACCACCCCCGGTAGTGTATCCTGTGTGCCGTTCGGATTTTCGCGGATCGACAAGGACAGCGTCGAGCGGCGGTGAAAGAACTTTCCGTTTGAAATTATTGATCATCGGAGAGGACAATTTTTGGTGAGGAATTCGCGATTTCCCTTTCGTCGAGATTGAAAACGCTATTCACGTTTTCCTTCGGTAGAGCTTACATATTTTTTTTTCTTGGGTTGTAAGATTCTTCTTGTATTATTTAACCCTCGCCGTTCACCTGTTCTAGAATTTCATATACCCACCTAGGGTCGTTTTTTACCCCATTTTATAATTATTCATTTTATATTGAAAAAATGAAGTTTTCGACATATAAATAAAGGATTTTTAATATATAGGTAAACATTTTTATTGAAATTAAAAATAATAAAATGTATAAATAGTGCTATGAAACAAACTATTCGGAACCATTATCTTCGATAAAACAGAAAATATCGCCATCTTTAGATGCGTGGGATCAAGAGATCCCAGATGGCAAAGGTTAACGGATGGAAGTCGTTTTTAAGAAAGATTCTAATAAAAAGTTAGAAATTTCATTAATCTTCTGATCCGGTTTATATTAATGCGTTATTACCACATCGAGTGGTAATAATATTCGTATTTTCTTTGCTATCGAATAATCTGTTATTACAATATTTACTAATTTCCGATAATTCAGAGAGCGATTTTCCGTTAATAATCACTTGTATAGAGTACTCAATTCCAGTTTCCATCAACTTTCGCCAAATTAATTTCTAAAATTCGATGCGTCATTACAGAGTTCACCGCACTTTACGGGATTAATCACTGCATAAATCACGTAAATAAACACGAACAGTACCTGGAATATACTCCACTCTCGACGAATCGACTGGAATCCTTTAAGGTAAATGTACCAATGCCTGAACATCAGTGAACACGTACCTATGTCTGGACACCTTTATCATTTTAGTCTTTAAATAAGTATAACGCGAATTAAAATCAAAGATAGAAATATTTTTCTTGATAGAAAAGAAAGATAGAAATATTTTGAAACTTTAGTTATAGTATCCAAACATTAATTCGCGTTATTTAAAGACTAAAATGATAAAGGTGTCCAGACATATAGGTACCTGTCCACCGAGGTGTCCACAGGCATTGGTATACATTTACCTTAATACGCTCGAGTATTATAGAGATCGTCCTAAAGCGATTCAGGAAGGAAACACTTTCGTCGTGGTCGGCCGATCCTTCGTTGCGCGACAGCTGTTACGGAGCGGAGTAAAAAAAAAAGAGAGGGAGAAAGAGAAAACACAGACGAAAAATAAAGGCGAAGTAATCCGCTGAAAGGTGAAGCACGATCACTATGCTCGAACGCGCTCGTTCGTGCTTTTTCGAGTCTTTCTGCGTTCGTGCTTTTTAAAGAAGTTATGGGTTTCATAAAGAAGTTAGTATTACGGCGTAAGAAAACGGTAAATTCCTGGAATAAAGATAGCTGGCACCGAAGATTAACGGTCGCGCTAACGTTAAGATTAACGTATTTGCAACCTCGCTAATTGCTGCTAAATTCCCGACGGCTATTGTGCGATTTCTCGTATGTATATATCATACATACTACGTTTGCGCGAGTGTTACTTCTGTAGTATTTACGATAATTCACTCGTTTACGCGGAATAAATTATCGTAAGTTACCACAAAACCCCGTTTACGCGGAAGAATTATCGTAAATTAAGTACTACAGAGGTAACGCTCGCGTAAACATAGTAACAGTCAACATATAATAAATGCCCGATACATTCGTGCTCGACGAATTAGACGGTCGAGATACTACGTTCGACGAAGTCGCAAACTTTACTTTACGCACTACTGCTCTCAGATTTCTTCGATCGATTAGTGGATCGATGCGACTGCAGTCTACATTGTCATTCGTTGAATAGTATAAAATTTGTAGGCAGTAATACATTTAGTCATCGAGAATTTATGACAAATAGAATTATTACGTATGACTCTAAAGAAAGCTGGACCTATTAAAAAGTAATTAGGCCGAAGAAATATCTACTGACACGTTCAAAACAGATGTAAAGCAGAATGTCGTTTCTTATATTCGTCGACGTTGCAGTTGCACCGTTCAGCAAAGTCATAATGACCAAGGTGCAAAAAAACATTCGCGTAAATATCAGTTTCTCGCAGTGCGGACGAAAAAGAACGCATAAACCATTAAAAGAAACAACACGTCAACAATTTCGCCAAGGTGAAACATCGCGCGGAACATATAGCGCGTGTGTTTTCTAATCTCTTTCAGATTGTAGGCGTGTACGTGAAACGATGGACGGGAGTACCTATTCGTGAAAATTTGATACACCCGAAGCCCGCGCGAAACAAGAATACTACACGCGAGTCCTTGCAACAACGACCATGGACGCACATTGCACGTACGGACCCACGCAACCGCATCGGCGAAATTGCACTTGGCAGAGAGAAGATCGCGCAGAATGCCAAGGAGTAAACCTCGGCGCGTGCATGCTTTCGTCCGCACTGCGGACGCTGATTTTAAAACCTGCACGGATAGCGAAGGTGGCGAATATCTCCGGAGATGACTGAATTACCGGCCTGGAGTAAATGGAGTAATGGTGCATAGAGAGAGGGACGGCACAGAAAGGGGTGTCACACCCTTCTTCCTTACACCGTGCGAAGAATGCGCGCGGTATACCGTGACATAATCGATAACAGTTCTGACCGAATACGCGCTATGTATATAGGGAGAAAGCCGACGCTGAATAAATCGAGATGAATAAGAAACCTAGTAGTATACCTAGAAGAATAATGGAGCGCCAACGGAGATAAACGAATCATTTGTTTGTACATTGAAAAATGTATTCAACCATTGTGAATGTAACACCGTACAAAATAATGCTGGAAAGCTGAAAGGTACAGAATAACTCCGGAAAGATAAATCTATATGAAATGCAACACATATAATACATCAATCATTGTGTAAAATTGTATATATAAAAACGTACCATGATAATATAGATAATATATAACATATACAGTTTTCAATGTTCTATAAAGCGTTAGATAATGCGCGCATGCGAAAGTCGTTTAACATAATTAACAATTTAAAATATTAATATCGTTAAAAAGTACGTACACTTTACGAAACATTTTTCTCTGCGACGTCGAATTAAGCCTGTCAATATGATATCCACCCTGAAAAGAGCCTCCCGGAGGAGAAGAGGAAGAAATGTAACGTTAACTGGCGTGCGTGCATGTTTCATGGGAGTGTCTGATGCGGGAATAAGCTGTCAGGTCTCTCATCAAGCGAGCTGCAGTGACCTGGGGGCCCGTTAATGAAGTTACGTCCCCTTCGGGGCGTCGCGGGACTCGTCGTAAGACGGGTGGGCGAGCAGCAGTTCGATAATAATTGGGAAAGTAGGTACGGACGTAAAACGGAGGAGAATGCATCGGTGGTCCCCTATCGTCGAACCATCCTCCAGGGACGGCGCGGCGCGGCGCCAATTCGCGATTCTGTTCCCCGTCCATCTCCCGACAAACGTCATCGAAATTCGATAAGTCCATTATTCGATCCGGCCGAAGAATCCGACGGGCGGGATATATGCAGACGTACGTTGTGTTATTTCTGTAATAGGAACTGTGAACGTCCAATTTTAGACCGAGACGCGACTCAAATAAGATGAATGGCCATCACTTGAGCTATCGCTCGAACCGCTTTTCAAAGAAAGCGCGGATAAGAAATCAGTAAGAAAGTGTCTTCACTTTCCCTGGGTGTCAGTGCGCTAAATAATGCGAACTTCTTGCCGTTAATTATCATTCGTCTAGTGCCGCATTTAGCGTTAATTATAATTACGCGGTGAAAATATGGGGCAATGTGTTCGCGGGCTGCTGTAGCGGGAAAACTCTTGGGGTTTTTTTAACACGAAAGTAAAATTAATTATTATCGTGCCATGTAAGTTTGCTATATGCTGCCATAATTGAGACTCGCGGAGATAGCGATTCAGAAAAAAAATCTCACGCGTAATATTATTATCTCGCATTCCCGACACGTTAGGTGTCATACTGGATGAGCGAGTGTATATATACCGTGCAAGTACATGTGTAAGAAGAAAAAAAAGCGTGAGTGCGCGGGGCCCCGCGTCGGCGAAACCAGACCGCGAATATCCTGCGTTCCGCTTTAAGAATTATGAATCAGCGGCGTAAAATCTAATAGACGTATAATAGCGAATGGAATTACTGGCCGTGGAATTAGAATCGGCTAGATTCTTTCCCGACGCCGGAGAACAACCCGTAATTTACCGGCCCCAATGTTGCAGCGTGTCGATTCGCGGATCACCGTCCGATACACACATCACTCTTGCGGAGTCCTACACACACGTGGATTATGCATTAACGCGCATATATGAATATGCTATCTCGAATGAACTATCTCGACGAAATTCTTAGGACTATGACTGGATCACTGATCCAAAGAAATGACTCGAGTGCGACGTGTAGGACAGGAGAGTCTCGCGTATTTCATCTTTCAAGAAGTTGCAGACGTATGTGTAGTTTGCGGGCAAGGTAGGGATAGCATTAGACACTGCGTAGAGGATTGTGAGTTTACCAAAGATTGGTTTATAGAATTAGAAAGAAATAAAGAAAAAATTATAGATAAAATATGGAATGGTGAATTAGAATGATGAATTATGAAAAGAGAAAAAGGCTAGAATAATGAAGGATAGATAGGATTAAATATTAAGGTTGCATGAAAGCTATGTGAGTTATTTTGTAAACCAAGTCCATTTCTTGGTATAAGCTGAAGTTAATAAAAATTGATTGAAGAAGTTGCAGACGCAGCGCGACACCGTCTGGAATAATATTGCGGATAGTAATACCACCTCGAGATGGAGTAGCGGGACGATAACATAATAAGACGCAGAAAGCGTTCGTCGATATACTTCGCGAGTCAAAGTGACAACGACGATATTATCGAGAAGCTTGACACGAACTCTTAATGCTCGCGCACGTGATTCTCGTTACTCTTGGAATTATCGGCTGTCAGACGTGTACTTATTACGACAACAGGAAGCATTGGGCGCGCCGCGATAGCGCGGTCCTGCGGCTGATTCACCGCGGCCGCCACGCCAGCCGCTCGGTACGCCGCGTTTTACATTCAGGCCGAACCACCGTCCGTCGATGTTAAAAGGAGAAGCAGGACGTCGATCTATCGGGCGCGAAAATTATAACGCGGAAAGTCCTTTGTGCGCGCGACGCGAAAGAGTTTACGGACACGATTGCATGGCCGCGCACCGGCGTTTATGCGGCGCGACAGAAATAAGCCCCCACGGATGCATAACTTCGGCGCATGATTTTCTTTTTCCTCGTTTCTCGTCGTCCCCGCACCCGCCGCGAGAACTCTGCATCACGTCGACGTGTTTTTACGATTACAGAAAGTGGAACGAGATGGAAAAGAAATATTACAAAAAGGTGGTTATATTAAAAACCATTTATAGGTATCTAATATTTTTCTGGAGAGTTATGTATTAATTATCTTATATTTTTAGTCAAAGTTCATTAAATTAGCGCCATTCGCGTCGAAATAAAATATCGTGATGAAATATTGCTTTTTTAATACTTAAACTTTCAAACGGACAAAACGTAGTGTTAATATCATTTAATGACGGTATCATGAAAATAATAATTATATCTTATTAATTACTTGTATACATATTATATGCATGTATAATATGATACTATATAACGCTATTTACATTACTCGCTATGGAGATCCCACGAGCTCACATTTCTCTGATCTGTTATTTTGTCACGCTCATTTAATATATATTGTTCATCCTGTACGGACATCTCTCTTTATGTATGACAATGATACGTCAGGGTCTAGTGCATTCTGTATTCTCTTGCTGTAAATTTTGTTTAAACTTCGTAATTTCCAGTATTCTTTTTCCTATTGCTAATCGGGATACAAAGAATTAATAATAACTTTACAGAGATCGTGTTTGACTCTCTTCGGCCTGCGGCTTGAATTTTATGAATGTCTTTATACATGAAGCCAAGGGAGGTACTTACGTGCGGGAGTAAATAGCGCAGTCAAAAAAAGAATTTTAATGTCTGCAGCGGGGGATTATGCCAAGTGAGAATAAACTAAGCGAGATTTGTTTCTCTTGACATACCTACTTAGTTTTAAAATAAAAATACTATGATATTAAATTTATGGAAGTATTTATAAAAACATTATATTTATCACATTTTATTACGTAAATAATATAATGAGAAACCTATCTTAATTTATTATTTTTTAGTATTTTTATAATATACGCGGTTAATTTTGTGAGCTTATTTCTTACAAAGAGAATAAAATAGAGCTGACGCGTAAAAAATAGAGTCTCTTCGCAATCTATTAACATAAATTGTAATGCTACTTATACATTAGCTATTATTATACTTATATATTAGCTATCTTATTTTTCATCCATTATTAACCCGTTAACAGCTCAGATTTAGCTATCTGCAATCGCGAAACAATAAAAATATAACAAATATGCATCAGGATCGAATTAAAAACGAAGTAATACTCAAAGAATCGATATCAGCTGGCACCATAAATTCAATGAGGAAGCGAATCAAATTCGTTAATGTGTTTTCAAATCGCCGTACGAGTGCTTAGCGGAATGTTTAATAAATCCGCCAGTCTTATATTTGCTACAAAGCCGTGCAATCGGTTGCAATTATCGATGAGTAATGCACGCCAGATGTCGAACTTGGCAGGTGCACGTGCGTGTTAGGTAATGCTTAAAGGTTCCTTTGGTCATTGCACTTGGCACAAACGGTACTATGTATTCGCTTCTTGGATAATCCAAGGGAATTAACAGCGTTCTCGAGACGCGACGTGTATTCGCCAACGAGAAATAATTCTCCCTTATGCGTATAATTATTCTATAACAATAAATTTGAAGAATATTTCTATATGGAGAGAAAATATTTCTAATTAAGATAATGATAAAGATATTAGCGTTAAGTGGATATTACAAATTTTTAACTTGAATTAATATCAAGACTTTAAAGAAGAAATCTTTAAAGGAATTTTTAAGCTAAATATCGATCGGGTATTGCTGAGAATAGGAAAAAAAATTTTGTTTAATGGTCACATTCTCGGCTTTTGACCGATCAAATTTCATGCGTCTATGATAAGATAATGGTGGGTGGTTCCTAATTTAATTTGCATTAATCATATTGTAGACGTAAAAACTGTAAATACACGGTTCAGCATTATGAATAGTAATGCCGATGACGCTTTGCAAATCGCAAAAAATCGTTCGCCAACCCGATTCTCATTTGCGTATGACGCTGCTCCAAATCCACCGGGTTAACGAGCAGCCTCATTCGAGAGCACACATTTAAGCATTACCAGAAATAACAAAATCGATGTTTTTCTAAATACTTGTATTTTTACTGAACATAGATTTTCAAGTATATTTGCCAAAAATAGATAGATTTTTATGTAAGCATTATATACTATAGAAATAACGAAAATATCAGTATTTTTCTAAAATACTCGTATTTTTATCAAAATACGTTTTCAGATATATTTACCAGAAATAAATAGATTATATATAAATAGTTTTTTATGTTATTAGAAATGACAAAAGTATCAGTATTTTTCTAAAACACTCATTTTTCGAAGTAGATATATTTACCCAACTCGTATATTTATCAAAAATAAATAGATTTTTATGTAAGTAAGCGTTAATAGAAACAACGAAAGTATCAGTATTTTTCTAAAACACTCGTATATGTTTACCGAACTCATATGTTTACCAAAAATAGATAGATTATATTTAGACAGACATTTATAAAAATAGCAAGAGTGCTCGTAAAACTTGAATTGTACCTCTCTGCCCCTTCGGGGCATAACGCGCCACTCACGGAACGTTCACGCGGGTATCGAGGATATCGGAGCTACGATGCGCGTGCATCAACACGACGCGTCAACCGCGCCGGGCGCTGACACCCGCGTGTTTGCTATGACATAAGACGCGCGGCGGCGACGCGACGTCGCAAAGAGAGACGCCAACAAACGGCGTTAACAAACATAACAAATTTTACGAAACGCAACAAATGGAGTTTCAGCTCCAGGCAATCCCTCTGCTTCTCGCGTCTCGAGAGCGCGTTTCCACCCTTGACAAAAAAAAAGGGGACAAAAGGAAGGAAGGAAAAGACAGCTCCGGAAAATCCCAGGGGGAAAAAAAAGGACTCACCGGCGATCACGGTGTCCTGCAAATTGTACTTGGCCGTGCCGGCCTTGCCGACCTTCGGGAAGTCTTTGAGCTTCCGGCCGCTCAGCTTGAGCTCGCCGCTCAGGTGCGCCTCCTCCAGGATCCGCTCGAGGCTCCTGGTGAGCTGCTTCTGTATGTGGCCGCTCATGTTCGACGCAACCATCGCCATATTACATTTTTCGGGCAACGGGGCACAACACGCGGCGCGGTCCGCGCGCAATGCGGCCCCCCGGCGATCGCGCGGCGACCGCGACCGGACAGGCGGAAGCGGCGACGCGACGGCGGCCTCCCTGACGTAGTGCCCGCGCGCGACGCGCGCTCCGATCCGCTCGTGCTACGGGAACGCGAGATAGAGGGGTAACGCGGGTACGACGCGCGTCGACCACTCCCCCGTATGTCAGTGCCGCTACTGATCGCCGATCGCCGCGCGCACCGAATGCACCGAAATCCCGGCACACACGGAGTACGGAGTACGGAGTACACGGACACGGACGGCCGACGGCGTCGCGTTTCGCGACGCGTTCTGTTCTGTCGCGCGACCGCCGCGCCACCTGGACGGGCGGAGGCGCCGGTCGTCATGACAACTGATGACAACCGAGGGATCGTCGTCTACAGGCTTTAAGCCTGGCTCACGTCTATTTCTACCAATGCGGATCAATTTTAATCTCGTTTTCTTCTTCTTCTTATCTTTTTCTAATTTAAAAAATTAAGAAGAAATAATAGATTGGTAGAAATGGACATCAGCCAATCAAGAGTCGAGGATCGCGAACTGGGGATTAGGATTAGATTTCGACCAATTAAATAATGTCGAGCTCTGCCCCGATTGGTCGAACTCTAATCTCTAATTCCCAATTCATAATCCTTCTTTGCACCGCGTAATTTGTTTTTCACACTTCTAAAATACGCACTTGTAACCAAACACTGCACGGAAGAAAGATGATAATTAGGAAAAAAGCACACGAAATAAATGAAAAAACGGACTACAACTTCTTTTACTATTATAATTAACACTAGAATTACCGACGATAGAATTCTACTATTTAAATATATACATCTTTGAAAAAAAGGACGAAAGTAGAAATTGATCAACTTAATCATTTGCATATTGCAACAAAAGTCATGGAAAATCTCAGAAAATACATCGTTGTATATTTGAATAATCTAAAAGAAAATTACAAGTCATTATCTTGTCTGCTTTTGTAGTTCCAATCTGAAGAGTATGAAAATTATGTATATCGGTGACTGATGTTAAAGATAAATGTTACCTGAAGGTAGATAGAAAATAAATTATAACTATTTTTCGCCATACATGTGCGCGCAGATAGAAATTATTTTCTATATATTTATTTTATATTTTATATCACACATTTTCGGACATGGACTAATATTTACAACTCATTCGATACATTTGTACACGTTAAATATATGAATTTTGCGCATTCGTCCATTTACTGTTAATCATTAATTACTATTACTAGTAATTACTTATCGGTTTACGTCGATTGTGTTAAATATACTAGGTATAAACAATGCGTATATTGTCATAATGCACTTACAGCATTCATGATAATATTGCGCAATTTCACTAAGAAAACAAGAAATATTTATTTCACGTTTTACAGTTAATTTTTCGATTTTTGAGATTTTTCAATCACTATTCCCTGTGATTCTTGATATTGTCTAATTAGTTGTTCCTGCACTTCCGCTAAGCAAGGGCTGTACCTTGCGTACTCCATGGTAAACTCCCCTTTACCTTGCGTAGTCGATCTCAGTTCACTGGTGTAACCGAACATCTCGTTAAGTGGCACCTCTGCAGTGATTGTGAACCATTCGTCCATCACTTCCGTTGAGCTTATGATTCCTTTTCTCCTGTTGATTTGTCCTAATACCAGACCCTATAAACAGACATGTAAAAAAACTGTCTAATGAAAAGTGGTAAATTATATAAATACGAAGTGAGCTATATAGGCAATGTTACTCCACCTGAAATTCCTGCGGGCCCACTATTTCGACCAACATAATCGGCTCCAAAATTCGCCAGCTACCAGCTTCGAAAACATCCCTAACAGCACCTTGTGCGGCTTGGAAGAAGGAAAATTCCGAAGAATCGACACAATGGTGCATACCATCGAGTATCCTAAATTTAACTCCAGCGATTTTGTGACCACTGAGCAAACCTTTATTACACATCGCTCTGAAGCCTTTCTCTACACCCGGAATGTATTGTTTCGGGACATTGGTTCCGACAGTTTCATCCGAAAATTCGACGTTTGTATTTCTCTCAGGTGGCAAGGGCTAAAACACACATTTTTCTTAGCAAATAAAGCACGAGGAAAATAAAAAAAAACAGAATGCGATATGCAATGTCAATAAATATTAATGATAAAAATCTATCTATCTAAATCTAAAACCACTTATATCATACCTCCATAATTCCAATCACGCGAGCGTACTGGCCAGCACCACCAGACTGTTTTTTATGAAGATAGTCAAATTCACAAGGTTCACATAAGGTCTCGCGGAAAGAAACTTTTGGCTTCCCAAGAATAATCGGGCAATTATATTCGCGTTCTAATCTTTGCGCGTAAATTTCCAAATGCAATTCGCCCATACCAGAAATTATGCTCTCCTGAAAAAGACAAGTTAAAAATTCGAAGTATAGGTTCCAATGGAAATTCGCACGAACATAGAAAACGGGCTGACTAAGAACCAAACGTGGTAAATGATGCGCGAAAGTTTTATTTATATTTTTATTTTACATATTTTCCAACCTTTGACTACAAGCCGACTAGATAATAGTACGCGTAATATTACAACTAATAATAGGTTATTGCAATAAATATTACCACATTCCTCAGTGGTAGCCGAATTGGTACGACACCTTCACGGAATGAAGGAAGTTCCAGGTTTGAACCCTGGCTGAGGTAATATTTTTCGCAATGATTTCTTTACAGTTATTTAGATACATATAGCATCAAAAATTAAATCGAATCGAGGTGTAGGGGGCGGGGGATTTTACTACTCCAACCGGAGCTGTGTTTCAAGTCTGACAAATCTAATCGGCGCGCAGTCAAAAGTTGGAAAATATGTAAAATGAAAATATAAATAAAACTTTGGCCGCCATCATTTACCGCGCTCGGTTCTTAGTTAGCCCGTCTCCTATATTCGTGCGCGGACAAGTTAAAAAATACAAATCTCAAAGATATTTGAACTAATTCAAAGATTCTTCTTCAAAGATATTTGAAGCAAAAAGTGATATAAAAAATGTTACCTTGTTATCTGTGTCATAGTGGAAACGCAAGGTTGGATCTTCCTTGGTAAATCGACCAATACCTTTAGCGAAATTATCTCGATCTTTTGAATTCTTTGTTTGTACAGACATAGATACCACGGGATCGGGAACATAAATTGATTCCATCGACAAATCCAGTTTAGAATCTCTGACAAAAGTATCGCCAGATGCACAATCTACGCCGAATAAAGCAAAAATATCTCCCGCGTAAACTTCTGTAACATCTTCCATTTGGTCTGAATGAAGTCGAACTAATTTTTGAGCTCGTACCTGAAATATGTATAATTAATAATTATCATGGCATTTTTTTAAATATTTTACAATAGTAAATTATAAAGAAAGTATTGCATATATACATATATAATTACCTTCTTTCGTGTTCTTGTGTTATATAAATTTTCTGATTTCCTTAACATTCCTTGGTAACAACGGAAATATGTTAATTGACCGAATCTGCCAGCCTCCAACTTAAAAGCCAATCCAACAAAAGGTTTTTTGTCATCACGACTAGGGTCCAGTAAAACTTTAATAGATTCGCCATCGCTAGTCAAATAAAATTTGTTTTCAGATATATATTGGTATTTATATGAAACAAAATATCATATTAATACAAAAAGCTTACTCAGTTTTTTCTTCAAGAGCATAATTCTCCACTTCTCCTGGATTTGGTAAGTAGTTTATTACCGCATCTAATAATGGCTGAACCCCCTTATTCTTTAACGCAGTACCAACCAGCACAGGTGTAAACTTTCTTTTCAAACAACTCCTACGTACGGCATCCATAATATCTTTCTCAGTTATTTTTGTATCATTTAAATACAATTCACCAAATGTATCGTCCGCATTGCTTAAGTGCTCGATTAATTCTTGCCTCCTTTCATTTACCTCTAATCAACATGATGCAAATTTAGTAACTTTATAAAATTAAAAACTTAAGAATGCAAATGTACCAATATGAATTATTATTTTATGCGAATACCTGCATTCATATCCTTTGGAATTTCATCTTCCCTAATATTTTCCCCAAAATTCCCTTCGAAATACATGGCCTTCTGGGCAATTAGATCAATTACGCCCTTTGTGTTACTTTCCAGGCCAATTGGTAACTGTATGAATGCAGCATTGTGATGGAGTTTGCTCCTCATCTGCTGCAGGACTCTCTTTGGATTCGCGCCCATTCTGTCCAGCTTATTGATAAACGCTAAGCAAGGTACGTTGTATCTCTTCATCTGTCGATTCACAGTCAGTGTCTGTGACTGGACGCCACCTACGGCGCAGAGGACAAGAATCGCACCGTCCAAGACTCGCAGAGCTCTTTCGACTTCCACTGTGAAATCCACGTGTCCTGGTGTATCGATGATATTGATATTATGATCCTTATACAATGTATATGTAGCAGCGGACTGAATGGTGATGCCTCTTTGCCTTTCCAATTCCATGCTGTCCATAGTTGCACCCACATTATCTTTTCCCTTTACCTGACATCGAAAAGAAGTTTATATATATATATTTCTGATCTACTTTATGGAAACATTCTATCATAGCTTGCCCATAAAGACACATGTGTAATGATTAAATTTTAGCTCTACCTCGTGCATCTCCGATATTCTACCGGTATAAAACAGAATACGTTCGGTCAACGTAGTTTTTCCGGAATCGATGTGAGCCGATATACCGATGTTCCTAAGCTTCTCCAACGGTTTGTGCTCGGCGAATTTGGCGTGCGATGCCAAAAATCGCACATTCTGCTAGAGAAATTACACGATAGAGTAAATCATACTGAAATTTCCGCGTCGTTGACGTTATGCAAAAACGATTAAAATTCACGATCTAAGAATATGAGGTTAAGAATCTTACTCCACAAATACACGGCCGCAGCTTCGACAGCTGATGCAAATTGACGTTGCGGCTTAAAAGAGTCACGATAGTCATGATTAGCAATATTTAATTTAAAAACAAACACTTTTTACAGATGAAATCTTCCTTGTGAGAAAATTAATTTGGTACGATTCCACGTGAGACACCCACAGCGTCTGCCGATCATGCCGATCACGCTACCCGAAGCAACCCGAACCCGAAGTAGGTTTTTATGACGTCACGTATCAAAGACATGTATTTGATTAAATAAAAAATCTACTTTTATATATAAATTACGCATAATTCGAAATGAATTATGCTATTAATTACATGAATTGTATATTAAATCATAATTATTTATAATTTTCTACATTACTTTCTTTATATCGAAATGTTAAGAAACACATTACGAATTTTTAATGAAAGAAAAAAAATTAAGAGCATTTAATAACGGATAAAATAAAAAATATATTTTATTGAATAAAATAAACATTAAACTTTTATGAAAGATGTTTGTATGTACAAGAATTTATAAAAGTGTAGAAAGTTCATAATTTTACAAATGTAAGAAATTTTTTAATTTTTTTTTTAAGACCTAAAACCTCTTCAGAAAAATTGTTCTAATTTATCTCATAAACATTCCATTAGTATATAAATGTTCGCATAGTTTCAAATAAAAGAACAAAAATTGCTGACAGAAGACATACTTTATTATGAATTGCATAATCATATTCATCTTAATTTTGTCAATAATAACATATGTCGTATACGATAAAGTATCGCAAAATGTATAACATAAGAATTTACGATATCTTCAACATAATATAACATAACAAGTACGTTTAACGCATTTGAATAATCTTTTTTCTTTATACTATAGATATTTACAATGAGCTCACAGGATCAGGAAAAATAATTTTCATATAACCCGATACAATTATACTTTGTGCTCAAATATATCTTTTTACTATTTCTACTTTATAATTACAATCACCTATATTAATATCCATGGCTTTGTATTAATTGTAGATTTATATATATCTGATAAATATCGTTGCATATTAATGAACAAACTTGTTGCACAATCGGTTTAAAAACTTAAATTATACTTTATATATGTATGAAGAAGTAAATACAGTCTCTCCTCTCATTGAAGAGAAAGCATATAAAATCGATAATAAAAGAATTAACTTTACGTACTTTCGTCCATGATTTCACAAAGTCTTTGAGCTAATAATATCAGATGGAGAATATTCTATAAGTATTGACATTTTAAGAGATTGTTTAACATTACACAGAGATTATGTCTTTTAAACGCTGTGGAAAAAAAAATAAAAGACAATTATACATCGAGATGTTAACAATATCTTATAATGTGATGTAAATGTTAATATTGATTGTCCATGTTTATTTAATTACACTGGAAATTCATTAATTCTATTAAATCGAAAAGAACATTGAGAATATAAAGAAGATAATTCACAAATATATATATGAAAGCAGTTTTATGATGAATAAACTCATTTCTCAGAATCCGGCGCATATAGATTACGCCAATTTGATTTTCTATTTTCTATCTTATAATTGTTATGTGCACTTGTCATACCCAATCATCTACTTCGTCAAAAGCATCCATTACGCACAAAGTACGCTATCAATATAACGTGACAAATCAATCGAGTAGCACGAGCTTTCGAGTATGTTCCTATTTCTTTTAAATTTCATCGATTAAATTGTTAAAATTTAATGTCTATATCGTAGTAATATATTTTGCATCGAGTATAAAATCTTACTTATTCTTATACACAAATTCTGTACATAAAATTGAAGCTGAAGGAAGGTACCTTACAGTATTCCTTCTTTTCTGACTATATTATAGACATAAAGACTTTACAAATACATCGATATCTGATTAGAAGCATGTAACATTTTTGGTACCAAGTTTCGTTGGTGAATGTTTCCCATCACTATCACCGAGATCCATACCAAATGGCACAGAATTCCAAATGGCTTTGTCACTTTGATCATCCTCCTCGTTCAATATATTGCACATCATGCGATCGTCGTAAAGCGAGAATCGCGCCGTTGATTGTGCACGACCGCGAATTTTCCTAACAGACGGCGGTAAATCACCGGGCGTTTTTATTCTCATATGCGGATCCTTCAGTGCGTTGTTTACATTGGAACCCACGTTAAAGACTTCGTTAAATTTATCTATGCTTTCTTGCCTGCTTAGATTATTTTCTCGTTTCTTGTTTCTTAAATTTACAAGTGGCAAAGTGGAAGGACGCGCGTTAGATGTCGTGTTATCACTCTCGTACTGCTTTTGCTGCCTCGTTTGTGCGGTATTTTTATCATTCTTCTCTACCGGCATCGCTGAAGTAGAAGTCTTACCAATGATACCATTTACATACTTTCCCCCAGGGGAGATCGTTACGTTCGTTTCAACAATTTTAATTTGGACATTTTGCTTCGATAATAAATTTGACTTAGAATCTTCCCTATCTATTTGGTATCTGCTGTACGGATACATTTTCTTGTTGATGAGCAATTTCTTTAAATTCGGCCAGGCAAATAATTTTTTCCGCGGGCTCTCTTGGAGAGACGTGTCCTGTATATTCGTCTGCTTTCGCTTACCGTACGAAGATGAACTTTCGTCGGAAATAACATTTTGAACATACGATATAGGCGTTGCCGGCCTAAGCTGCGTTAATTGAGTGGTATGTTGACTTAAGTAATCGTGCGAAACTAAGCCTTGTGCTTCTGTACCAGTTTTGTATTGATCGTTACACGCATGCTTTAGTGATTTATCGACGAGAACGTTACCGTTACAACCTAAGTCTTCCAACGAATCCGATTGTAACATTAAATTTCTTTCCATACATGGATTTCTGCCTTGATACGGCTGAAGCGTTTGAGTATGATTATATGTCGCTACTTCGTTCGAATTTTTGACTGAAACAGATTATGGAAAATGGTTGAAAAATGAGATAGGAATATAAAATGAATAACATAAATATTAATTGACATGATATTAATTACTTACAACTGTGTTCATGAGCAACGCTATCAGATGGTGATAATGTAACTAAGTTTTCAGCTATTGCACTGTCGTTTGTATTACTATCTTGCATCATATTTAATGCAAGTTGAACAACATGTACGTTATCGTGATGCGAGGACTCACTATAAAGACTGTTTGTCGTTGAAGGCACTAAGGTGCAGTGAGAATTCACCATTGGACTTCCATCGGTAAAGTGCATTGTTACTACAATTTGTTTTTTCTTTTAGAAAATGTCTTTTAGAATATGAATAATCATAAGTTGCTAAATATCGGTAAATGCATTACCACGATGAGACTGCAGCTCTGAAAGTCGTTCTTCTATACACAAAGCAGTTAAACGAGCTTCAGCATCAGCATCCCAACAATCTTCTATAGTTTCCTTAATCAAGCGCACTCCTGGTCTATCTACTAAGTTACCCTCTAAAAGTGGTCTGGCTTTATTACGCGATACTAAGACTTGCATCTGTTCGAAAGTTGGATGAAGACCTAAATTGTAAATAAAAATATTTTATAATTAAATAAATTAAATATAAAATTTAATAACAGTATCAAAATAGTGCCAATGAATATGCATTACGATTTGCAGAAATATTTCACGTACTTACCTATTTCGTTTTCGTACGGCTGTTTATATTGCGGCACGTCCGACCCAGGAATATAAATATCGGAACATCTTGTGACAAGTTCCCAAAGAACTAAACCCATCGCATAAACATCTATCTGTTTCAAAGAACTTTCGCAGTCGCGTAAATTAACAGCACCGTCCAACACTTCTGGCGCCATGTATCTCAGAGTACCCACCTAGTGTGACAGGTTTTGATAGAGATGATTGAATTGTAGAAGATATAATCTTAGATATTTAGATACTCACGTCATTAATTGATTTTAATTCGGCATGCTGCTCCTCTCCATTAGAATAATACTTAGATCCAGAGATTTGAACTGCCAAGCCCAAATCACAAATACAGCAAGTACCATCAGCTTTAATTAATATATTCCTTGAATTTATATCCCTATGTGCAATGCATGGCTTGAACTTGTCTAGAAATCAATATTTATATAAATATTAATACTCGAATGTCTCATTATAATTTATATATAAATTATAATTTAATGAAAAACAGTAATAAATAAAAAATGTTTTAAATATTTTTATCCTTTCTGAAGTAGTGTAATACGTACCACCTTTGCGTATATCCGTATGTAAATAAGCAAGTCCTTTAACTACAGAAAGACTCATTTTGCAGAATGTATTCCAGTCAATAGTGTGCCCTCGTAAGAATTCTGTTAAACTACCACCAGGAGCAAAACTGAGTACCAAAAGGTATTCAATACTATCTTCCATACTTATTCTTTCGTCCACACCTAATACGAGAATATAAATTGAACTTTATATTCTGATATTAAACATTCAAATATTAAAAAAAAGAAAATTTTTTCATATTATCGTTACTTTTAGTATAATTCATTTTAAGTTCAATAAAAAAGATTGCTAACCATAATAACTTAATAACGATGGATGCTCCATAAAAGGTAGACAGTAAGTATCCCTTTCATTCTGAAAATAATTGCGGTAGTGCGATGGATATATTTTAACTGCAACATCTTGATCTCCCATACTGCCCTGCCAAACTGATCCATATCGTCCTTGACCTGCAATTATAATATGATTATAATTATAATAAATAAAATTGAGCATTTATACCAAT
Organism: Temnothorax nylanderi; assembly: GCF_030848795.1. Classification (NCBI taxonomy): domain Eukaryota; kingdom Metazoa; phylum Arthropoda; class Insecta; order Hymenoptera; family Formicidae; genus Temnothorax; species Temnothorax nylanderi. The sequence goes on along the minus strand of NW_027249492.1, from coordinate 18,685 downwards.
TACAATATTTAATAGATAAAGATCCTCGAGTTCATTGAATGCTTAGTAAGTACATACCTACAATATTTGCAAGTTTCAAGTGGTCAACTGTATAAGTACCAGTTCTTAATGCTGTACTATCCATGAACTGATCATTACAAGATAATGGCTTTCCTAATCTTAGTAAAATATTGTTGTGGTACGTTCTGTATATAATCATCACTATAGTACATATTACTAGCAATGTACATGCTATGACAATTACTATAATAAGAATCCATCGTTCAGAGTTTGACTGTTCAAGATATTCTGTAGCTGAAAAATATTAAAATAAAAATATATTTTTTGGTTCTATTACTTCTATAAAATATCAAACTCTAAAAACAAACATAATATAATTTATTTTATCTGTGATGATTAATTGCTATTAATATACTGCTGTTATCTTACTTGGCTGACTTTTTTGTGAAGAAAGAGGATTAAATATCTTATTATCCGAATCGGCAAGATTGGAGCTTGTAATATTGAGATTACAAAAATCTCCATAACAGCAACAAAATTTTGTATTGTTCAAGGCTTTTGTAGATCTCTGGAGTGCAACGCATTCTGTATTTTCACATTTTTGTTCACCAGACTGTTTCCAACAACCTAGTCCACATCAAGCAATAATGTAACATTTTAATTAATAGTATTTATGAATAAGCATTTATATATTTATAATAAACTTCTATACGATATATACCTTGAGACAAAATAGTGATTTCAGTGCCATTTGCCGTTTTATCTTCTTGCCATAAGGCATGACAGAAATTATTACATATCTCAAATTTGATATCTTCATTTATCTGAAAGGCAAATATTTTGTTATAAATATTAGCAGTTAATGTAAGCGTATTGTTTACAACTAAAATAGTATGATAGCTCTTTTATCTATTAACAATAAACTTTGCATAATTCTAGAATTGTAATTTTGTTTAAAAAAAAAAAAATACATTAGCTTATTACAAATTTATTTTATTGCACGACCTACATTGTGGTCATTGGATGTGTCCTCAGGTACGCCTGCTGAAATCTGCTTCGAAGAAAGACTTTCAACATTTTTCTTCCTACTGGCACATCTCCTAATGGCATTGATAGGGGCTAAGCTTATGCCACACAGCAATGTGATCAGCCCGATTGATACAATGACTCTCATTGTGCTTTAGCAGGCCTCTTGAACCAGAACCACTTCAACAGAAGCAGAGCTCCTTAAGAATTGGCATCTTTCATCGCAGTAATATACAACGCTGCCATTGAGATTCTGAGTTCATCTGCTCGTCATATATAATGCAGAAAAAAAGAGACTGATAAATAATTAATGAAATTAAATTGAAAAAGATGGTATGTTAGTTTTTCTTCTCATTTATATTTTTACTTTTAACGACATGAGAGAATTATTATAAAAAAATGTTATTGGTCTCTATGATCTCTAAAGACAATGAAAATATCTTGGATTTACGTTTGAAGAAATTGTCACGTATGAAGTACGAGGGTAAGTCAATAATTTATCTGTATTCCATTTCTATAATTTATTAGAACAATAATAGAGAACATAAAATTACATCATTTTTTAACATAGTCCCCCTGTTATTTAATGGACTTGTTCCAGCGTTCTACAAGCTTACATATACCCACGAAAAAATAAAATGTTTTTGGTTTGTCCCTCAGCCATGTATGAACCACTTCTTGTTAGTGTTAGTCTGTAGCAAATCGACGACCTCTTAAGGAATCTTTAAGTGGACCAAACAAATGGTAATCTGAAGAAGCGAGATCTGGACTGTATGTAGCATTGAACAGTGTGGACAGCAGTATTTGGGCATATATTAAGCCTGTTCTCTTTGTGTCGCTGCACTAGACTGCACTAAAACTTTCTATCTCGCTTTTCCCAAACTTCAAATATAGGTCTGTTTTCTATTGCTGAACTGGCTTCCCTAGTTCAGAGTTTATCTTTTTCCCACATTGTGAGGTAAAAAAGATAAACTCTGAACTAGGGCAGCCATGGGACAGCCAGTTCAATAGAAAACAGACCCTATATATCTATTTTATTTTAAATACAACGAGTGTACACTAGTTAAGCTACAAAGAACAGCACACATGGTTAATGGACAAACCAAAAACATTTTCTTCCGAGTTTTCTTCCCAGGGCATATGCAAGTTTGTAGAACGCTGAAACAAGCGCATTGAAAAGCAAGGGGAGTATGTTATTAAAAATAACGTAATTGTATGTTCTCTACTGTTGTTCAAAATTATATTCTAAATTATAGGAACAGAATGCGAATAATTATTGACTCTCGTACATTCATTCTGTATCTCGACTAACATCGGTCTACACGCCAGACATTCAATAACTTATATTAATCGCGTTACGCAAAATCGATTAATTTTTTTAACTTTTATCAACGCGAATATACATATGACGCATACACTCAACACTGTTATTTTTTTTTTACAACACTGTCAATTCTTAGATCCAATCCCCGATGACTACGCGCGGTAATCCTCGCAGGCGTTAAGTACGAGCTCTCCCGTGGCGTTGTATGACGCAAATTTAACAGCCAGAAAGTAATGCGAGATCTCGTCTGTGGCATGACTGATTAATCGGAGTTCCTTTACGCGATCAGGCGGACGCGATATCGAGCGGCCGGGAAACGGTCGCGCGACATCGACGGGAGGAACGTGGGAGCGCTTAACGACGCGGTTGGGAGTGCGTAAAGTGCGTTACGACGTCGCGGCGACGTACGTCCGGGGGCTCCTCGCATCCGCGTCCCGCGGGAAATCCGTGGGGAAAAAAATGGAAAAAGAGAAACGCGCACGAGCGCGCGTTATGTGCATTACAAACGAAGATCGGCCACACAGACTTACGTTCTGCCGGTTCCGCTCGGCGGTCCTCGTGGAAGCCCGATGCGGTTCACGCGCGTTATTGTAGTCGCCGTAGTCGGGCGCGACATCGCACCATCCCCCTCAAAACGCTGCCGAGCGCACTTGAAATGAGCGTCGCGTGAATACTCGTATATTTGACAGGCAGCCCGTGTCCATTGAGTGAATTGAGTCGCGTCCCGATCGCGCGTTCGTAAACGCATCGACGGCGGCGCGCGGCGTCTACGGGCGACATCGCATGAGAATGGGCGTGTTCAGCAGACCAAACCGCTGAGTAGCAGTCGAACGTGATTGGCTCTTACTTTTAGAACCAACCAATCAACGCGGAGTGTTGATAAGACGAACTCAACAGTTGTGTCTGCTGAACGCGGCCAATCTATTATGCTGGGTCTACAATGCGAGTCGCAAAGTCGTGAGTCGCAAGAATTGACCAATCACAGTCGATTATTCTCCTCAAATTCGACTCTGATTGGTCAATTCTTGCGACTCACTACTTTGCGACTCGCATTGTAGACCCAGCATTAAGCCCGGTGTCCACGATGCAAGAACTGTGTCCAAGTTTCGGTTTAAGCCAATCAACTTGCAGCTCTTACAGAAAAGTAGCAGTTTCATTGGCTTAAACCGAAACTTGGACACAGTTCTTGCATCGTGGACACCGGGCTTTAGCACAGATTAATAGACAGATAGCCAAAGGTCCGGGTTGAGACGAGACCAGCATTTCTCACTGGTTTCAGCGCCATACCGTGTAGCGGCCAATGCAGTAACTACGTTCTTAAGATAAAGCGCCGGGTCATTTTCGGACGAAGTCGCTCGATAAGTCGCGTCGCTTATTTTCTGTAACTCTTATAACTACAGTTTCATTATCATCGTTATATTATCGTTGTGCAGATATAATATATGATAAAAAAGCTGCGCAATGACAATATAATGATAATAAATTGTTGTTAATAGTTATAGAATCAGAGCACTGATCTCTAAGCCGAGAACTCCGCGTGACGTATTAGAGAAGTTATATTGCAATCAAAATTAAGTATGTTAATTGTTAGGACTTTCAGCCCTTAGAAATTTGTTATGTCAATTGTAGTTAAAAAGATATTGATGATTAACATAGAGTCTATTGCATCAAAGTTGCGACTTATATAGACCATTATACATATAATTAAGAAACTATGAAATTTTTTTTGTTATTCACACTTAAGAGTTTTTCAGGTTGCTAAATATTAATCTGATGTTAAATTCAGTTGATAAATTCAAAATGTCGGAGCCATATAGCGGCCGGATATCAAAAGTAAAAATTTTTTCATTTTTATTTTTAATATCCGCTATTTTTAATTAACTTTATTGCCATCCGATTAATATTGCGGTTATTTAAAAAAAACCCTTAACTTCGAATACATAATTAAAAAATAATTCATAAATTTTGAATGGTATTATGTATATAGTTGCAACTTTTTGACGCAATAGATTCTGTATTAATCTCGGTGTTAATAATCATGCATCAATTATATATTTTTAATCATAAATGACATAAGAAATTTCTTTTAAGAACAAATAAAGGATAAATATTTTAATTCGCGATGCTACTTTAATAAACTTATTCAATTAATTATATTTATTATTTATACTGTGTAGGAAATAAGTTTCATGTTTGTATATCAATTAAAATTTCAAATAAACTTTTATGTAATTTCCCTGGTAATTTCATAAAATTAATATTTTCATCAAATTAAACTGCCAAATACGGTCAGGCTGAATTTTGTTCACCTATATAGTAACAATTTTTTATGTGAATTTTAAAAGTATATTCTTTCGCTTCATCAACTACACGCGCCGTACTTTCAATCTTGAAACGCAGTCTGAAACTGAAACGTACAATCACATAATTAAATTGATAATCAATTTAACAATACCGATACTATACCCATTTCCACACACACCGCAAAGAATGTTACAAAAATATTTTTAATTTGTAGTTTATAAAATTATTGATTATAATTTTTATTTTTCTTTAAATTTTAATTAATATCTAATATTTTTAATTTCAGTTTATAAAATTAATTTTTATTTTATTATTAATTTCTTAAATTTTAATTTATTAATTAAATCAAGAAATATATTTTTCACATATCGACTAATATCTTTCGGGAGGTCGTATCTTATACAATTCGAGGTCGATTTTACACAATTTCCGGTTTTTCTGCTTCCCCGAAGCTAAGTGTCTACATCGTGTGTGTGAAGCTAGCGTCTCATTTTGCGGAAACACAAATTATTGAGAGTTCTGACTTCCTTTTCAATAGTTCTAGAGTTCCTGATAGTTTAAACAAATAGTTCTGACCATTAAAGCCAAAAAACGCGTCAGTACAAACTGAGACGCTAGGTTCACGCAGCGTCTCACTTTGTCCTACACAAGTTCCACCACTGTATCTCATCAGATTTTGCGAGATCTATAGTTCTATAACAGTTCTATAAAGAGTTCTGCCATATAAAAGCAAAAAAATTAATTATAAGGTACTAAAAAAAAATTACAATGTAACGAGTATACCGAGTTGAGACGCCAGTTGAAATCTCGGAGTTCCGGTTTATGTAAAATATTTTTCGAGTAGTTCTGAGCATATTGAAGCATTTTCTAAAGAGTTCCGAGCGTTAGAATCTTTGTGTTATATTTTAAAAAATTAATATTAACCGAAAAGTATTCATGACGGAAAACGATGAGACGCTGTACGAAATCTCGGAGTTCCGGGTCATATAAAATATTTTTCGAGTAGTTCTGAGGATATAGAAGCATTTTCTAAAGAGTTCCCGGTACTAGCAATGTTGTATAATTTTAAATAAATTAATAACGCTCGAAAGTCAGGAATTTATCGAAAATAGGTGAGACGCTGGTCGTATTTCGACAGTTCTGCGAGTTCTATTACAATTTTCGTTCTGAACGTGTTCTAACGTTTTCTAAAGACTTCTGGCGATAAGCGTTATTTAATCATTTTTTAAATAATTTTTATCGCCCGAGAAAGACGCATTTACGGGTATATGGGTGAGACGCTGTAGGATATGTCGGAGTTCTGGCTTATATAAAATATTTTTCGTATAGTTCTAAGTATATTAAAGCAATTTCTAAAGAGTTCCGGGCATTGGCAATGTTGTATAATTTTTAAATAAATTAATAACAAAAATCAGGAATTTATCGAGCGTCTCACCCATATACCCGTAAATGCGTCTTTCTCGGGCGATAAAAATTATTTAAAAAATGATTAAATAACGCTTATCGCCAGAACTCTTTAGAAAACGTTAGAACACGTTCAGAACTACACGAAAATTGTAATAGAACTCGCAGAACTGTCGAAATACGGCCAGCGTCTCACCTATTTTCGATAAATTTCTGACTTTCGAGCGTTATTAATTTATTTAAAATTATACAACATTGCTAGTGCCGGGAACTCTTTAGAAAATGCTTCTATATGCTCAGAACTACTCGAAAAATATTTTATATGAACCGGAACTCCGAGATTTCGCACAGCGTCTCATCGTTTTCCGTCATGATTACTTTTCGGTTAATATTAATTTTTTAAAATATAACACAAAGATTCTAACGCTCGGAACTCTTTAGAAAATGCTACAATATGCTCAGAACTACTCGAAAAATATTTTACATAAACCGGAACTCCGAGATTTCAACTGGCGTCTCAACTCGGTACACTCGTTACATTGTAATTTTTTTTAGTACCTTATAATTAATTTTTTTGCTTTTATATGGCAGAACTCTTTATAGAACTGTTATAGAACTATAGATCTCGCAAAATCTGATGAGATACAGGTGTGGAACTTGTGTAGGACAAAGTGAGACGGTGCGTGAACCTATAATAGTGTCTCAGTTAGTACTGACGCGTTTTTTGGCTTTAATGGCCAGAACTATTTGTTTAAACTATCAGGAACTCTAGAACTATTGAAAAGGAAGTCAGAACTCTCAATAATTTGTAAGTTTTCGCAAAATGAGACGCTAGCTTCACACACACGTCTACATCCTATCTTGAAATAGATTACCAAAAATGAATTATAGTTGTCGAAATTTTCTCGCATTTTCTCGTATTTGTAGATACGACAAAGCACTTCAAAATTATAATCAAATAAATATGTCGTATCTTGTTCATTTGATTACAATTTTGAAGTGCGTCGTATCTATAAAACTTGCGTTTTTGCGTTTGTTTCCCACGAATAATATCAAATTAAACAATATAAAGCTGTATTTTAATTCCAAATCACTATACTTTTGAACAGTAAAGTAAACTATCTTGTTTGTTGCTTATCAACAAAACAAAAATTTACGAATCCTGTAAAGTGACAGTTTTTGAGATACGATCTCCCGAAAGATATCAGTCGATATACGATAGAAACAATAAAAAATATGAACAGGAAAAGATTTTGTCATCGTTGAAATGGAATTCGAACTTGTGAAGATCTATAAACGACAAAACATTTATGTTATTGAGTTATTGATTATTTTTACTGCCCAATCTATTGTAAGTATATGCAAAAGTTAAGTGAAAAAGCAAAACAAATGTAATGCGTTAAACATATTTTAATGTACGTTGCTTTTTAATATTATATTAAATGTTATTTGCAATTGGGAACAAAGTTCTTTGGAAGTTTTAAACATCATCGCAGGTGATGACCATTATATGATTTATCGGGAAGATAAGTATAGAAAGATTTTTCAATTTTAAAATATTTATTGTTATTTTATAATAAAACATTACATTTACATTCTCTCACTTTATGAGATTTTACATTATTTTATATCACGTTTCACTTTATTGATAATTGGATTTGCCACAAAGAACCCTATCTATTTTAGAACCCTCGCGTCTAACAACGAGACTTTGCTAAAATAAAAAATTATTGTTAGAGGATCAGAATATTCTACAGACATAATCCTCTAAGTCGACATTGGTTAGAGATACACTTTCTGAAACATTAGAAAAATATACTTTATAGCATTCTTTCATTCGATTTCTCGGCATCCAGGACATTTCTCCGTGGTGATAGTGGTAATGGATACAATCAATTATTTTGAATATCCCTGACTCACATCCAGAAACTTGCAATTAGCTGACTCTGTAGTAACAAATTTATTTGTATAAAGTACTTCAATTGATATATTAAAATAGTTTATTATCCGTTATCACAAGGAGATGCCTAGGACGTCGAAAAATCGAATGAAACAAAGCCATTTTGTACATTTTTCTAATCTTTCAAAGAGTGTATCTCTGAACGGTATTAACTTACAATAAAGAATTATGTTTATACAGAAATATTTCGATCCTCTAACAATAATCTTTCATTTTAAGTCTCGTTACCAGACGCGAGAGGCCTAAAACCTTTATAAAAATGGGCAAAGTTCTTTGTAAATGAGTTTAATGCCAAATTGGCAACAATTTGCTATTAATTTACTTACTGGATTATAAACACGCTGCTGTATTACAGACGGGTTGCAATCATATCTACCCATTAGATTATAGATATTTTGTACTCTAAAAGGTAAGATACCCATGTGCACATATAGGTAGCAATTTACTCCATTTGCACGAATTCTTGTATGAACACAGTGCACAAGATGACACTAATGCAGATAGATGAGCGAGCGTATATTTTATTTGCACATTATAAACAGCGCTAAGCGCAGAATGCATTTTACTGCGGCGAGCGCAGAATGCATGGCATTTTGACAGTAGTCACTGCGGCGAGCGCAGAATGCATTTTAACATTACTTATTACGACGGTCGACTTTATGCTTAAAATGTAAAAATTAATTTAAGTGGAAAACTTTGAGTCATAATAAGCTGGGCCATAATAGACGATTTTACATATGTTTTATATTTCTCAGTTTTTGACATTTTGTCTTAATTTCTTTTGATCTTCTAGTCTAGATGCTGTATTTATTCCTTCTCTTCCTCCAGTGTTATTTTTTTTGCAATTGCATATATTTTAACTCTTAACATAAAGTCTAACATTTGGATTCTATGTGGATAACACTCGTTGTTCTGGTCAAACCAATGTTCATCTGCATGCTGGACGTGTTTTATTATACAAATTTCAAGAAACTTTTTCTTTACTTTATAACACGTATAATCATCAATAATTTCGAGAATTTTCTTCCTTTGAAAACTATAAATTTCCTTCAAAAATTAGTTATTAAGACTGTATATTTGACATTAAATTAATTATAATATAAGAACGCCATCAAGTCCGAGCTATAGGATCTAAGTAGCAAATAATTGCCGTGTGAATTTCTAATACTATTTCCAACTAAACTGCGCGCCAACGAATTGTCGGTCTTGAAACACAGTTTTTCGTTAGAACAGTAAATTCACTTAAATAAATCGCAAATCGATTTAATTTTTGATGCTGATACAAATCGTATCTAACATCCCCCCTTTCCCCGAATATTACTGTAAAGAATTTATTGCGAAAAAACCCTGACTGAGATAATATTTTTTCGCAATAAATTCTTTACAGTAATATTCGGGGGAAGGTTTTTTGGGCTTTCAACTTGATGTGGCTTCTTAATAACTCCATGTAATTTGTATACTATAATTTATTAATATTAAGAAAGTAAAAAAACGACCGCTATGATTTAAATCAATAGAGAGGATAAATTCCATAATAAAAATGCTATAATTATTAATTAATGTTAATCTTATGATGTTAAACTTCCTTTTAATTTATTTCATCTCTCGACGGATTTTTTATGTAACGGGATTATTATGATGTATTACAGTTAATTAGAGGGATTTATTTGATTGATTGAAAAAGTCTTTGTAAAGCACGAAACGTCCCAGTTATTTTGACGGAATATTAAACTATATTATTTAGAATCCTGTTGTTCGGTTATTGGCTCTTGTCCTTGTTTTATCTAAGACATACGAGCTTTATCTACTTATATATTTTTTAATTTATACATATTAAAATTATTGCAATGTTAAAAAAACTAATTTTTTACATTATCTCATGACGGAAGAGCACCACCTTCTCGCGGTTTCCGTTAAGCAACAATATGTACGTAATCTATTCGTAAAAGTTAAATACACAGAACTGTTATTGCAAAAATTTGTCCTTTAATTTTACTATATGTATTTTACAAAACATAGTAACTTGTGCCAATGTCAAATAATTAATGAAATAAAATTGCTTAAAGTTTCCATGTGCGTAATCTATCAAGCCGGTAGAAGCAATTTTCTAATAGTAAACGTGGACGAGCGAGTAAGACGATCGGCTAGAATGCTGAAGGTCTCAAGTTCGAGTCCTGGTTTTTTTCTAACTTTTTCCATTTTTATTTTTTTAGGCAAATGAGTTGTTATGTAATACATATAAACTAGGAAAATTATTTGACAATCATTAACATTATTCGCATATTTTCTAACAACTTTAGGAAAGTTAACGATTTGCTCATAAAAAAATAAGAAATTATTTTCAAATTACAAAATAAGTTTTCTTTATTATTATATAATAACAATAGTATTGTTTATTAATCCTCGGTCTCAGCTTCATATATATATATATATATATACAATAAATATCATAAATAATTAATTAATAAGTACTACAAGACCTAGGTGTGCGCGCGCGCGCGAGCGCGAGCGCCGAGATATTACTAAAGAAGCCCAGCACGATTCTCGCCGGCGATGCCGGCTCGCGGCTGACCGAGCGTCGAGCATCTGACATCACTGCTGAAATCTGAGGTCCATATATTTGGCCCCTCATCTACGACAAAATACAAAAATATTAATATATTCGGATTGTACATCGTTTGTACATGAATGTACTATGATTTTTAGTGTTTGTACATTCTTAGTTAATTAAAAAAAAAATAAAAAAGTTTTACTAACAAGACCTCTAAAAGTTAGCCCCTCATTATTTCAAAAACAATGATAAATCACAGTTTATTGTGCTTAATCGTTTGTACATCGTTTGTACATTCTTAATAATTAATTTACTTTTTATTTAAATATATATTTTTTTGTTTAAAGTATAAATAAATAATTTTTATTTGAATTCAGCGGGTAAATCTTCGGCCGGTAAGTGCGTTTACATTGAAAAAATATATATGTTATATATATATATATGTTTAATTAAATATATATGTTATAACTGTTAAGAGAAAAAATAAAATAAATAAAGTAATAAATATTTATTAATATAAATATAAATATTATAAATATTATAAATATAAATATATAAATATTATACACTAATTAAAATAATTATTATTATCCCTCTACCTGTATACGTGGGTCTACGGCGTCGGTGCCAAAACAACATCTGCTTGTAAATCATTAAAAATAAAATATTAAATAATAAACGATGTTTATCAAAATGACTATCAAATCGTCAATTACAATGTAGACAGATGTTTTGTACTACGTTGCGATTGACCACAGCCCCCGGTGCCTGGAGTTTTTTCACCAACCAATCAGATATTTTTATTTTAAATCGGCCAATTGATGACGTGGCCAATTGAGTCCCACTCGGGAAGAAAATAACGTCGGACGCGACAGACCCACGTGTACACTATAAAGGTCGCAAAAAAACAACATACAAGTGGAGAGTTATGTTAATTTGTAACAAATTGTACTATTTATTTCGAATTTTATGACTTTTATTCAACAAACAAAATATCGCCGATGACATAACCAAGTCTGTCAAAATAAACTCACGTAAACAATTTCGTAAGTGTTTACGCATTTACATAAAGTATTATAAAGCGATTTTTTTCCTTTTAACAGTTGGCTACTGTTTGAGTTTTGACATTGGTAGAATTGACGCCAATGTAAACGCACTTACCAGCCGAAGATTTACCCGCCGAATTCAAATAAAAATTATTTATTTATATTTTAAACAAAGAAATATATATTTAAATGAAAAGTAAATCAATTAATAAGAATGTACAAACGATGTACAAACGATGTACAAACGATTAAGCACAATAAACTGTGATTTATCATTATTTTTGAAATAATGAGGGGCTAACTTTTAGAGGTCTTGTTAGTAAAACTTTTTTATTTTTTTTTTAATTAACCAAGAATGTACAAACACTAAAAATCATAGTACATTCATGTACAAACGATGTACAATCCGAATATATTAATATTTTTGTATTTTGTCGTAGATGAGGGGCCAAATATATGGACCTTGAAATCTGGCATCACTGTATATTTAGTCCGGATTCGCACCAGGGGCAAAGTCTGTAGGTAAAATCGGGTATATTTAGTCCGGACTCGCACCAGGGGCAAAGTCTGTAATGTGATTTAGTCCGGACTCAATCCTAGGGGCAAAGTCTGTCGGTAAGGGGCAAAGTGTGTCGGTAATCAAAGCACGGAAATGCTGGTCTCGACTTTTGAGGGGCCATTGGCTATCTGTCTATTAATCTGTGGCATTAGTGCCCATTTCTACCAATGTAGATTAACTTTAATCTTGGTTTAACTGACTTTCTATCTTTTTCTAACTTTTACAACTAGGAAAAGATGACAGGTAAGTTAAACCAAGATTAAAATTAACCTGCGTTGATAGAAATGGACATAGGGCGATCTCGATTAGCTTATCGAGCAGTTAACGTGGATAGGGCCGATTTCAGTCTCCGATTAAGGCCCAGTTTCACAAGTGTCGGTTAACTTTTAATCTTAGATTAACTCACTCTTCGTCTCCTTCTAACGTCCCCCTTAGAAAGAGACGAAGAGTGAGTTAATCTAAGATTAAAAGTTAACCGACACTTGTGAAACTGGGCCTAAGGGGTCACACCACATTGAAGCCTAAAAAAAGCAGCTATTTTTGAGATTTTTTTTTAGAGACAATGGTAAAGTAAATAAAAAATCTATAAAAAGGTATTGATTCTACATCTATTTGAGTACATAAAAAATATTTTTAATTTTATTTTTCAAACAAGATGGCGTCGCTGGGGCTAATAATCCATTGAGGCTTGTTTTTCAGGAACGCCAAATCGGCGTGCAGGGGCCCGATTCTCTAACGACAAACGTATGCGTAAAATCTGCTCTAACAGAAAAGCTGCTTATTGGCTAAAAACTGTGCGATAGCCAATCAATTTGCAGCCTTTCTGTTAGAGCAGAGTTTGCGCATACGTTTCTCGTTAGAGAATCGGGCCCCTGCAGGATAACTGCAATAAAGCAGTTGGACCTAGAACAAAAAACCAAGAATTTTTAATTTCTACACAGTATTTACTAAAGAAATATGTAGGGGTCTTAAAAAATATGGTTTTTTGTGAAAATGGTGAACATTTGAAAAAAAGTGTCATTTTTTACCTAAAAATTTAGCATAAAAATATCCGTAGCAAAGACAATTTTTAATATATCGCAAAACCCCTACACATTTCTTTAGATAATTTAGATAAGAAGAGCCTGTCAAAATTTTAAGTGAATCGGATGAAAATTGTAGAAGTTATGCTGCACGCCGATTTGAAAAATGTCATTTCGAGAAAAACGCGTTTAAAGTTTTGCGTAGCAATTATTTCGTGTATAAAATTAAAATGAAAAATTACCTTTAGTCTGCGATTCCTGCGCCATATAATTGTCCTTCTATGACTCCGTTTACACGGCACCGTTAATCGGGTTTTATAACATCGGTAGTTGTCAGGAAGACCAATCGTAATCATTCTTCAGAAGAATGGAATAGCTGTGATTGACCGGCCTAAGAACTACCGATGTTATAAAACCCGATTAACGGTGCCGTGTAAACGCAGTCTATGTCGACATCAGCTTTCTCTGCCCCTTATCTGTCTGATTTTAAAGCTTCGTCCCTTTGTACCTAAAAAGTCAGCCGCTTCGAACCGTTCGGAGCCTACCTGTGGCGCGCCGGCGCGCTTCCCTTTAGGCCCGGTCTACAATGGATGTCGTAACTGTCGTAAGTCGTGAGTCGTAAGAAATTGACCAATCATTAGTTGATTATTCTCCTCAAATTCGACTGTGATTGGTCAATTTCTTACGATTAACGACTTACGACAGTTCCGACACCCATTGTAGACCGGGCCTTAAATCGGCTGTATGTACAGTCGTAAATACTTCGAATTTTACATTCCGACAAAAAGGACTTTATTTTTAAGACATATAAACGGGATTTTCCTTCGCGTAAACGGGATTTTGTAGTAACTTACGATAATTTACTCCGCGTGAACGAGTTAATTATCGTAAGTTACTACAAAAGTAACGCTCGCGTAACCGTACCCAGATAGCCAAACCTGAGCAGCAGATTCCACGCAGAGTCTGCATTACATTTTTGGTATCAGAAAGGCAACAAATTGCACGCGGAAACTGCTCTATCAGACGATGTTGTCAAACTGTAGCCAGAAATGCGACAGAGCCTGCTGACAGGCAATGTGAGCAGATTGGCAGCAGAAACCGCGCAGAGCCTGCACACATACTTGGCAGCAGATTGACAACAAAGATCGAGCAAAGCCTGCGCGCATGACTTGAGAACAGAGTGGCAGCAAAAACCGAACATTAAAAATTATCCCTGATCTATACTGTATATTTAAACGTTTCTTTTTATGAGAAAAGAATACAGATGTGGAATAAATATACATATGTATATATATATATATAATTTCAAAAATAGAACATATACATATATTTTATTTATATACTACAATACATGAAATGTATAAAACGAATATTTTACAACTCAATAATATTATACATTACTAGCTGTCCGGCGCCGGCGTTGCCCGTCGAGGAATCCGTGAAAACACATTTTACCTCTTTTCACCCCGTTAGGAGTCGAATTTCTAAAAATCCCTTCTTAGTGGGTGCTTACGTCATGAAAGAAATACACTACCCGAATTTCATGTTTCTAGGTTCAGGGGTTTGGGCTGGGCGTTGATGAGTCAGTCAGTCAGGACATTTGTCTTTATATATATAGATTAGAATGGCGCTATATAATTATATTACATACATTAGTTTCAATGTGTATGTGTGTGGTGTAGAACACTATCATATTTAAAATATTACAGGTAAGAAATTTAGCAGGCCAGAAATAATTGTTATCATAAATCAGATTATCTTGTTAAAAACAAAATAATAAAAAGATAGGAAAAAAATTAAATTATTCCAGTATATGTAGGTCAGTAAAGGATATTATAGAGAACAATTGTAATAACAACCAATTAATGAGAGGTAGTTAATTAAGAATATTATTTAAAAATCAGTAAAATTTTCTTTATTATATTCTCCACTAATTGGTTTCTAGTACAATATCTTTTATAGTATCCTTTACTAAGCTAGACATCTTGACACACACATACACACACACACACACACACACACATACACACACACATTAAAACTTTGTAATATTAGCTCTTGAGTTGTAATGTTTTATATGTATTTCATGTATTATAATATATATAATATATTTTCCATTTTTAAAATTATTTCACATTTGCATTCCTTTCTCATAAAAAAACGCTTAATTAACAGTATAGGTCAGGAATCATTTAAAGAGCTAATGCATGTCATTTAAACAGCTGATTACCCATACAGCACAAAATGTTTTCAAAAAATATTTTTGAATATTTCTGTAAAAATATTGCAAGAAACATTTTAAAATTGTTTTAGGAATATTTAAAAATGATTTAAAAACCTTCTGTGGTATACATTTTTAAGAATATTTTAAGAATCTTTTAAAAATATTTATAAAAATGTTCTTCTTTATTACCCAGACAATATTTTCTTAAATATTTGAAATATATTTTTGAAATATTAATTTAAATCTACATATTTATTGTTTTATAATCTCGTTCCAAAATATTTAAAAAATATTTTAAATTTATTTATTATTGGCTTTATAATCTTCTTTCAAATATTTTTGAAATATTATGAAATATTCTTAATTAAAAAAGATGCATGGTAGCGCATCTTTCCGTGATAGTTTGCAACGACGCCACTAAGCGGCGCATAATGGTAAGACTAACTCGTAAGTAAATTTCAGTTGAGGGCTAATATAAGCAGGCTTCCTGCGAAGCAAAATCATGACATCCGCGAGACATATCTTTGTCAGCAATACAACGCAAGGCTCAACCAAAATTGCTGCAATGATTTTTTTGACATAATCTGGCGGACATAGAAACATTTAAAAAATATTTTTGTGAATTATTTTAATCTTTCCTAAAAAATATTTTTTGCTGT
Source organism: Temnothorax nylanderi (assembly GCF_030848795.1). Lineage (NCBI taxonomy): Eukaryota > Metazoa > Arthropoda > Insecta > Hymenoptera > Formicidae > Temnothorax > Temnothorax nylanderi. Next base: position 2,606 of record NW_027249492.1, on the reverse strand, counting down.
ATGGGTATGGACAAAGTCTGCTCGGTTTTTGCTGCCAATCTGTTCTCAGGTCGAGCGCGCAGGCTCTGCTCGGTTTTTGCTGCCAATCTGCTGCCAGGTTATGTATGCAGGCTCTGCGCGGTTTCTGTTGGCAATCTGCTTACATTGCCTGTCAGCAGGCTCTGTCGACAGAACACGAGCTTAATGCGGACACAGATGGCTATGGTTTTGGTGTGGGATTTTGATCAAATTTGCTGCCAATCTGCGCGCATTCTGCTAACATTTTGCTATCTGGGTAGTAACGCAGAGAGATAAGAGAAAGATTGGATTAAGGATTGTTAGGAATTTCGCTGTAATAACCTAGCTAGCAAAAGCTTTTAAAAGTCTTAAAAACGTAAAAAAAAAACCTCGCATATTTACCCTCGATCTTTGGAGTATTCTCAAAAATATTTATTAGTAGAAACGGATATAAGTTAACTCGATGTTTGATCGAAACCGCCGGTGACGCCCCGTGACGCTGGCCGTCGCGGCCACCAGTGAAGGTGCGATTTCACGATGACGCTCGACGCTGGATTCGAGCGTCAAATCTGGTCACGTGATAGATTTCAGCCAATCCAGTGGTTAGGTTATATTTCGCGTCCCTCTGAATCTAATCACGTGACCAGATTTGACGCTCGAATCCAGCGTCGAGCGTCATCGTGAAATCGCACCTTTACGGTCTATCACAATCGTAACGCAGCTTTCACGATGGAAAAACGATTTTGTTCATGAGAGAAAACTGCAGTGCGGCGATGTTGAGTCGCGTTGCACAGACTTCTGCCACTCTGAACTCTTTGGACGCTACGCGTCCGTCATTTCGCGATGCTACGAGGTGTCGAGGCTGCAACCAGGCCGCGCCATTGTGGCCACGTTGCCATGTTAGAGCATCACAAGCGACACAAGCGCGTGCGTAAATAATTGGCAACGCTGTATTTTTTTCTGAAATCTTTCATGATGATAATCACACGGATGATCTGCACTTAAAAAAAGGGCACATTTAATATCGGTGCGGAATGGAACGATGAAGATCTGACTTATGAAAAAGTCTATGTATCTCAGCAATAGATAGCTTAATTAATTGTGCGGATTTTTAGTATTTCATAATAAGGAAATAATTGGAGTTAAATTTATATTTGCTAATAGATACTTTAATAAATTTAAAAAGAGATGATTGACGATGACAATGATTAATTGATTTTACACAAATCAAGATTTGATAACACATTTCTTATGGAAATGTTTTATATTTTGTAATTTTGAAGTAATACAACAGGATTTGTTTTATTGTGTCATCAATTGTTGCATTGAGAAAATTTAGAATAATAACATCTATGTTTATTTTTCATGAAATTGTGCAAATTTGCAATCTAAAGTTAGTTAATGCATAATATTATTTACAATTAAGTATAATATTTTTACATTGATGATTAACAAATAACATTTAATATAACGCTTTAACATTTTTTTATGTTACAGTAATTGAAAATAAATACAATAAGGTATGCAAAATTTAACTGAAACGTTGTTGGAAAGCGCATTGGAGTAAAAGTAAAATCATAACTGTCCGGAGCATATAATACAGGATGTCATTAAAATTTATTATTTCCGATGAAGCAAATATAAGTAATTCAATATGTGTGTGTGTGTGTGTGTGTGTGTGTGTGTTTCGTTTTAATTTCCCGAGGCAAATATCTTGGAAAATATGGGAGATACAGAAAAACGTTTCAGACAAAAGTTGTAGGATATCAAAGGGGACAGATGATGAAAATATGGACTTGAGAGACCTTTTCAAAACCAGGTTAATGTGATCGATGTTTTTTTAAATGGAACCCCCATTTTTATTGCATATTTACGTAGCCCTTGTCGAGACGTTTTCAAAACACTATAATAAAGCTCTGTTTCATTAAGAATTTCCTGAGATATTTTAAATTTTGTCACGATACTTTTTTAATATAAATATGAAATATGAAATATCTCATATAGTGCGTATTCACTTTTCGATAATTTTACCTTGATACTTTCATATATAGAATAATGAAAGGAATTTTTCAAAATAAATAAATCGCATCAAGAAAATCTGAAAAAATTCTCAAAAATCTTGTGTTATATGTACCGGTTCTTGCACCGGTATACTGCATACAGATCAGTATGACGGGTTGCCCATTCGTACAGGCGCACATGGTCATTTACAGCTATATAGGTTTCGGCACATCATAATTATAATTAGTCACATATAATGCGCCTGCAACTCGTCATACTGACCTGTGTGTCGCTGCAACACCCTGAATATAAACATGTTTAAGCAACAGTCTACAGTGGACTGACTCCTGTTTCTAATTTTTTCGAAATATATGTAAAATTAATATTTTGTATTTATATAAACACACACACAAGGAGACACAAAAGGAGACAAAAAAGGAATCATGCAAGATATATGTTAATAAATAGAGATAGACAAATTTAATACAAAGAAACTTTCACAAAATACAATAAATTTTATATTTTATTATATTAGTATTTTATTATTACAATGATCAATATTATAATACACTGTTGGAAAATGTGTTAAATATAACATAAATCACATG